>NC_056746.1:480208586-480223586 GCF_019279795.1 Protopterus annectens
ATGAAACATCCTAAACGTGCAACATTTCACTTCCTGATAAAGGGCATTTGTAGCGCATTGTGTGATTTCTCTGGCCATTAAAGCTTCTGTGCTCACTCAGTTTGTATCATTGCATCATCATCACTGACTAATAGTCATTATCAAGTCTAATTTCTATGCTGGCTTCTAGCTAGGGAATATAAGCTTAAATGCTAGCATCTTTTCAAAGCTAATACATGGTTTACAGGAAATCTCAATACAAGAAAAATTAACGTTCTGCCAGCAGAGTTCTTATCATGTGCTAATGAATTTCTGTCAGTTAAATGAATAGTGCCACAAATTGTTAGCAGGCCTTGTTCTGTTTCACTGCCAGTAGACATAAACACTTTCACATCTTTAAATGCTCTATTCCAGTGCATTGTATCATTAGAATGGGGTTTTGATTGATTTATTATCTATTTATTATTTAGTAGAGTTCTTTGATTATCTGCAAATATACAGAGCTGAGTATATTTTTTTTGGTTATAGAATTTGTTAATTGTTGCATAGCAACTGTTGAAACTGTTGTCTCACTGTTCTGAGAGACTGATCGACAAATATACAGAGCTGAGAATATTTTTTTTTTGTTTTAAAGTTTGTACTGTTAGTTGTTGCTTAGATCTCTGTTGAAACTGTTTTGTCCCACCCACCCTCTCTATTTTTGGTTTGTAGTTTAAATTTGGTGGCTTTTGCAGTTGCCTGCCCCACTGTAGATTTGATCTGGGACACTCCCCCAGTCCCATCTCTTTATCACATTTTACCTAATAAACTCTTTCTGCACTTGCTTTTAGTCCTTTTTAATTTAATTGCATTTTTTAAACTGTGTTTGGTCTAATATTGCTGCATACTCAAGTGCGCTAGCTTGCACTGCATGTGAATTGTTTTTACTACTGTTTTTGCTACTTGTCTGTAAGAAAAAAAAAACTGTAAGCCTGTTTCCTACCTTTCCTGTAACTAGTGTTCCAGATACAGATTTGCTGTATCCAGGACTGTATGTAAGCTTCTGAGCCCCCCCAAGCCTTTCTGTGTTGGTGGGAAGCCTTCTAGCTTATCAGTGGGAGTGGTAAGCACTAAGTAACCTGTCTACCACATAAGGAGTGGTTCGGCCTAGAAATTTTAGTTATTGGCCATTTGGGCAATCTTCCATCTCTCTCAACTTTCTGATTTGAAAGCCTGCATTTGCACTTGTTTCTAACCTGTAACTCGCCTAGTGCAGATACAGATTCTTAGTTTTAACACTTAAATTTGCTTATTTATGCTCAGCACTTGTTCAGAACATGTAAGCACTAAATAAGCTACTAATTACTATAGCACTCAATCTTCCTCATTACCTAGAGGAAAACAGTTTTTGTACTCACTTTCCTCCCTTATCTAGAGGAAAATAGTTTTTTTATTCAGGCATGTCCAAGGGTCAGCTCGCAGTGTTCTCTCCTGTCTATCTGATGAATCTGGGCATCTTGGGGCAATGTAGAAATTGCCTCATGTACACAGACAACCCTCTCCTCCTACCACCCAACACTACAACCTGTGAGAGATGCACTTATCAAGCCAAGCTGGAGGTAAAGCTCTCTCTAACCAAGACTGAACTTGATAGTCAAGAGGAGAAGGTAAACATTTGCACCACACCACACTCATCACATAGTCTCACTAAATCTACACCACCAAAATCCACACATAGTAACACAAAAACATTTGCGGAGGCCCTCAATAATCTGTCTTAGCAACAGAGACCTCCAAAGCATAAATGCAAGCAACCTCTATCCCCCAACACAACCCAAATGACACATAGCCCACAGACTCAGTGTGCCACTCAGCCACAGACAATAAGGCAAAACAACGTACCCAACACATTAGCCATAGGTGACGCTATAGTCAGGCACACTGATGTCCCACTCACCAGGCTAAACAAGGAGAAGGTTACTGTCAGCTGCCTGTCAGGTGCCAGGATCCGCCACATAACCCACGCACTCAGGTCACTCCACAACAAGTACAAATATGACTCTATCATTGTCCATGTTGGTGTGAATGACCTGAGACATACCTCCCTGGACTACATGAAAAGAGACATGGAAGAGCTTTCCGATCTTGTAGCCCAGGCAGGTATGACCCTAGCCCTGAGTAGCATTCTGCCATCACCCATAATGATACCACAGTACAAGGACAAAATGATTGACTTCAACAATTGGCTAAGCTTCTGGTGTCATTCTAAGGGGATCCAGTATCTGTCTGCTTGGGATGACATGGTCGACAGACCACGATGCTTTGCCACAGATGGCCTGCACCTGTCACCCCTGGGATTCCGGATACTGGCTAAGGCTCTTGCTGCCACTATAGTGCCTTTATTAGGCAGGGTTCAAATAACAAATTCACCACTATAACAGGAACAGGCAAGCAAAAACTGAGGGTAATGCTACTCAATGCTAGAAGTCTAAATCTCAAAATGCACTCACTCGAGGCACTCCTTAAAATGGAGTACATTGATATCTGTGCAATGACTGAGACCTGGTTCAAGGCTCCAGAGAGCACCCCTGCACTACCAAGCTATAACTCATACCACACGTTTCGGCCATGTAACCTGGACCGAAACAACAAAGGCGGAGGTGTGTCCATATTCATTAAGGATATCCACACCTCCAGGCTAGTTGCTCAGCATAATGCATCCAAGGTTATCCAAGTGCAACTAACTCTGGGCAAAACTGCAATCCAGATTGTAGCTTGGTACACATCCCCCACCATGCCCCAGGATTCTCACTCCTCTTTTCTTGATGTACTGGAAAATATTAGGGTTCAACCAAACACCCTAATAATGGGTGACTTCAACTACCTCACCATTAACTGGGAAAACTACTCGTGTACCAACTCCTTAGCTCAACGCTTTCTGGAATTTATAAACTCCAATGCCGTAGATCAACTTATCCACACCCCCACCAGGGGCAACAATATCCTAGACCTAGTCATTACCAACATGAGTGACCGGTGTTCCACACCTGAAGTCAACTCCTCATTGGTCCGATCCGACCATAAGCTTATCACCCTTGATATCCACATCCCGTCCCCACCCCCCTTTAAGGAAACCACAGTAAAAAATTTCTCCAAAGCCAACTTCATGCTTCTTAAGACAGAAGTGGTGAACTTCATGACACCCATGCAGATGGACAATACAGTTACAACTGCTGAATCCTACACAAATGCACTCTATAAGCACTTACACAAGTGCATGGATCATGCTATCCCAAACAGAACCAAGATGCTGTCCTCCAAAAAAAGGAAGCCAATCTGGTGGTCCCCTGCCATAAACAAACTGTACAACAGAAGGAAGAAACTGTTGCAAAAGAGAGTAAAATCCTATGAGTGGAGGAGCTCCCTGGTCAGCCTCAATAAGAAGCTGAGATCCTTTATAAGATCCTCCAAAGCTAGCTACAAAAACAAAACTGCCACTAAATCCAAGGACAACCACAAAGCATTCTATAGCTATGTCAAGAATCTAGATGGCAACACCCAGATCTGCTCTGAGTTACAGTACAAAGGCACGAGAATTACAGAGCCAACTGATATTGCCAACATCCTGGCAGATAGGTTCAGTGCTAACTTTACCCCCCTCTCACCTCCTAAAGGGCCCATATCTACACAGGAAGAATGCAGAATCCCTGTAATCAGAACAACGCAGGTAAAAGCTGCACTCTCTAAAGCCAAAAACACAGCATCCGTGGGACTGGACAACATCCCAGGCTGCGTTTTACATGAACTTCAGAATGAACTGGCTCCCCACTTAAGCACCATGTTCAATAATAGCCTTGTATCAGGCTTTGTGCCCACTGAATGGTGCACAGCAACAGTTATCCCACTCCACAAAGGGGGAGCCACCACTGATCCCGGGAACTATCAACCTATTAGCCTGATGAGCCTGGTCTGCAAGGCCATGGAACATATCATCACATTGGTAACCTCCAAACTCTGGATCCCACCCAGTTCGGGTTTGTGAAAGGAAGATCATGCCTCCTGAACCTGATCGACTTCTTTGAGGCAGTCACCAAAGCCGTGGATGAGGGTAAGGTGGTTCACACAGCCTATCTTGACGTCGCCAAGGCTTTCAACACCATCCCCCATTCTGGAATTATAGCTAAACTCACTAAACTAGGTAAAAATCCCTACATCACAAGATGGGTTGCCAACTGGCTCACCGACAGAACCCACACTCAAAGCAGTGACAAGTGGAGTACCACAGGGTTCCATCCTGGGACCTCTTCTGTTTGGTATATACTTCTCTGAAGTACAGGCTAACACAGAAAGCCTCTGGCTAACAAAGTTCACAGATGACTGCAAACTAGGAGCCATAGTCAAGTCCCCAAATGATGTGGACATCCTACAGAAGGGCCTCACTGAGATAGATGCCTGGTGTCATAGCCATGGCCTCAAGCTCAATGCCAAAAAGTGCAGTGTCATCCCCTTTGGTAAAAACTCTGTACCCATGAACTACCACATAGGCAGCAATCTACTTAACACCAAATTTGTGATAAGAGACCTTGGGACCCAGGTGGACAGTAGTCTCTCCTTTGATAGTCACATCGCCACAGTAGTCAGGAAGTCCTTCTACGTGGCACACCTCACCATAAAAGGGTTCTCATCCAGGAAAAAAGAGGTAATTGTTCCCCTTTTGAAATGTACCTCACAAGACATCTGCAGCAGCTGGAAAGGCCACAGAAGTACCTCACAAAGAGGATTACCGGCCTCAAACAAATGCCCTACACTGACCGCTTCAAAAAACTCCAGCTTTACTCCATAGCATATCGTCTACTTTGAGGTGATCTCTGCCTAGCATATAAAGCTATGTCAAACCCAGAGCTGTTGGACATGCTACACCTAAAGAAATCCCAATCCCTCTGAGCTACATGCTCTAGGGACCTAAACCTTGTCACCACAATAAACAGGACATGCTGGAGGGATAGATTCCTGTCCTAGAGACTTCTTATACTCTAGAACAAGCTACCCATCTATGTCAAGCAAAGTTCTTCATTAGCACTCTTCAAGAAAAATCTTGATTAATGGATGGGAAATAGGAAATACACCCTGGGGATCACTTCTGTGTCTGCTGGACAGTGGCACAGGAAAATAACTTTCCTGGGTGGCGTAAGCTATGGAACCTTGCTGGCTAGGCTTACGTAGGCTCTTGGGCCGATAGCCTAGTACCTACCTATGAACCTATGACAGCTTTCTTCAAAATGACACCTGAAATATTTGTATAAATAGTCAGAATAGAATATTTGATATTCTAAATATTTGAACAGATTTTATTAAAAGCATTATATTCACAAGACTACTCAGAGATGTCAGCCCAGATGTGACAAACTAACTCACGAATGTCTCATATTGCTGAATTGCCTTGTCCATGTGAGCTAACTAAAACACATGAGGGTAGAAAGCTTTTGGCATTTACAGTCAGTCATGTGACATTACCTAGTAAGGAGGCAGCTGGGGGCATGGCCAAGATGGTGAGTAGTTAACAGCACTGTTTTTAGCTCTACTTCATTTTAACATCTCTGACAGAATTTTTAATAAAAAATTCAAAAAGAATGTTTCAAAACTTGGTTTTATAGTTGAACATCTGCTAAAAGAGTTACTAAAAAACAAAAATAACAAGTTTGAAACTCCTTTTAATTGCTTTTTCCTGTCAAGAAAACTAGAAAAAACTAATTGTCTCAATATGAGCGACTCTAAGCCCAGTGTACACGACAGTAATATGAAAAAAGACATGCAGGCTATATTAAGTAACATCAGTGAGTTATCTGTAAAAATAGATAAATTAGGAAGCAATAGACAATTTCAAAGAGGAATGTTAAAAAAAGTTGAAAGGCTGAGTGAATCTCTTAAACAACAATCATCACAAATCTCGAGTATAGAAGAGGCAATGTCTGATTTTGATAGAAGATTACCTGAAATTGAGAATAACACTGAATTTCTTCTGAAGCTGCGATGGTGGTGCTGCGGTAGCGTTTTCGCCTCACAGTAAGGCATTGTCCTGTTCGATTCTCAGCTAGAGTGTCTTCCATGTGCAGACATGCGTGAATGAGCGTACCTTCATTGAAGGTTGTGCATCAGGGCTGGCAACTCGACACGTAAAAATCTACTGCCAGTCATTAGCGGACCAGAGTTCCGCTGTGGAGACCCCTAACTGGGAAAAGCTGAAAGACACAACAACAACTACTGAATTTCTTCTGAAACAAAACAGCTTATTCTGGGAGAAAATAGAAATTTTAGAGAACGGATCTAGACGGAAAGACCGGGATTTACGGGATTCCTGAAAAAGAAGAGGGAGACAGTATGATTCAATTCCTTAATATCTGGCTACCTAAAGCTTTGAACCTGCTGGAAGTTTTTTTTTGCCTTTGGCATCACAAGGGCACATAAATCACTTTCTAACTCGCCTTTAAAAAAAAAAAACACCTTTAGCAAGGTCAGTGATCGTAAGATTTTTTTCAAGTCAAGATAAGGATTTAGTCTTAAAAGCTGCATGGATGTATCCAGATAAATTTAAAGGAAATACAATAAGATTTGACAATGACTATTCTACATTAGTGATGTCCAAGAGAAAAGCATGTGTGTCACTTGTCAAAAGCTTAACGAAAATCTATATCAAAGCACAAATCTTGTTTCCAGCAAAAATAAGGATTCACCTTCCTGAAGGAAAGACGATTTTTAATACCTTGGAAGCTGCAATGGACTTGATACAGAAACATAAAATCCTAGACAAAATAGAAGAAATGGACTGGAATCTATCAACTTCTTTGAGGAGAAATGTGACAAAAGATGGTTGGATAATAAAAGACAGAAACAGTAAAAACTGAAGGACAAATGAAAATCAATGGTTATGAATTCTTATTAATTTAAATAAGTGCTTGAATACTTATGAACAGGTGCCGCACGTTACTTTTTACAAGGTAAATGATTTCTTTCTTTCCTTACTTCAAATGGTCACTAGTTCCCTTTTTAAAATGTTAGAGTTTGATTCTTTTAGCTATATATGAAATTAAAGCCACTTATTTTCACTTAAAGTTTAAAAGGTTAAAAAATGTTATCTTATTAAAAGTTAATCATTATTATGATGGAGCTTAGGTGGCACACTTGCTGATATATTGGCATAACTGAGTAATGTATTATTAAATATAATACAAGATGCAGCAAATAACACTAAAGAGTTACATTATGGGTTCTTAAAATGGTCCAGTAGTGTGCTACTGATAGTATACTTGACATGCAATATCACCCAGAAAAGACATGCTATGTTATAAGCAAAGTATAAAAATATAGATATTTACATATATAAAAGTTATTATTGGAATTATATCAAATAATTAGAGCAACACTCACACTTGTACATGTTAAATCTGAATCACACATAACTGGCATTATTTTAATACAAGTTTATATGCTATGTCTCCTTTAAAAAATGACAGTTTGCTTTATATTAAACTCTTACAAATAGTGCTTACTGAATCATTAAATGTTATTTATTCACATGCAATAGATTTTAGTGGTTAACATACTTTTTGTTTTACCTTTTTAGCAGTTTGGAAGCATTTGTGGGATTGCTGTATAAAGCAGAGGTAGCTTGGATTCACTTTTGTAAATGTTTTTTTTTTGTGAATTGTAGCTGATAAACTATTCATTTACAAGCCCTTGTCCTGAGCACCAGCTTGAAGCAGCTTAATTAGAATCATGAGCACTTTTGTGGGATAGTTTTGTTGTTTTATTTGTGGGTTAGAAGGGGTTGAGGGATTGGTGTGTGGTGTGGAGGTGGTTTGGATTCACTTGTGGAATTTTTGTGCGAATTACAACTGATTGTTCATTTTCAAGCTCTTATCATGAAAGCCAGCTTAAACAACTTAGAGTTATCATCACTTTTGTGATGCTGCAGGAGTTCTAAAATTCTAAAAACTGCCCAGGTTACTTCTTCCTGTCTAAAAGTTTGTATATTTCGACTTTTCCCAGCTAGGGGTCGCCACAGCGGAACTCCGGTCCGCTAATGATTGGTAGTTGATTTTTACATGCCGAGTTACCAGCCCTGATGCACAACCTTCAATGAAGATATGCCCATTCACACATGTCTCCACGCAGAAGAAGCTCTAGCTGAGAATCGAACCGGACATTGTCTTACTGTGAGGCGACAATGCTACCGCAGCACCACCAAATAATCATAATATTTTGAATCATATGCTAAGTGTAAGTGAATACAAGTTAGATAATAAGCAAAAGGCAGTGAATCACATTCTAAACCACTATCAGTTATTAAAATAGTTCTGAATGCTTGCTACTGATAGTATACTTGACATGCAATAGTGCCCAGGAAAGTTATACTATGCTATAAACAAAGTACAAAAGATATAGTTTCTTGCATATATAAAAGTTATAATTGGAATGTTATCAAATAATTAGAGAGCTGGGAAAGATGTGCAGCAGGTAAGGGTGATAAAGGATAGTGAGGGAAACGTAGTCACAAGTGAGGAGAGTGTGTTGAGTAGACGGAAAGAGTACTTTGAAGGGCTGATGAATGAGGAGAATGAGAGAGAAAGAAGGTTGGATGATGTGGGGATAGTGAATCAGGAAGTGAAACAGATTAGCAAGGAGGAAAGTAAGGATAGCTATGAAGAGGATGAAGAATGGAAAGGCTGTTGGTCCAGATGACATACCAGTGGAAGTATGGAGGTGCTTAGGTGAAATGGCATTGAAATTTTTAACCAGATTGTTTAATGAAATTTTGGAAAGTCAGAGGATGCCTGAGGAGTGGAGAAAAAGTGTTTTGGTACCTATCTTTAAGAATAAGGGTGATGTGCAGAGCTGCAGTAACTACAGAGGGATAAAATTGATCAGTCACAGCTTGAAGTTATGGGAAAGAGTAGTAGAAGCTAGGTTAAGAAAGGAGGTGATGATTAGTGATCAGCAGTATGGTTTCATGCCAGGAAAGAGCACTACAGATGCAATATTTGCTCTGAGAGTGTTGTTGGAGAAATACAGAGAAGGTCAGAAGGAGTTGCATTGTGTCTTTGTGGACTTAGAGAAAGCAAATGACAGGGTGCCTAGAGAGGAGTTGCGGTATTGTACGAGGAAGTCGAGAGTGGCAGAGAAGTATGTAAGAATGGTACAGGATATGTACGAGGGTAGTGTGACATTGGTGAGGACTGCGGTGGGAGTGACAGATACATTTAAGGTGGAGGTGGGATTACATCAAGGATCAGCTTTGAGCCCTTTCTTATTTGCAGTGGTGATGGACAGGTTGACAGATGAGATCAGACAGGAGGCCCCATGGACTATGATGTTTGCAGATGACATTATGATATGTAGTGAGAGTAGGGACCAGGTTGAGGAGACCCTGGAGAGGTGGAGATATGCTTTAGCAAGGAGAGGAATGAAGGTCAGCAGGGCTAAAACAAAATATATGTATGTAAATGTGAGGGAGGGTAGAGGAATGGTGAGGATGCAGGGAGTAGAGTTGGTAAAGGTGGATAAGTTTAAGTACTTGGGATCAACAGTGAGAAATGGGTGGAGAAGAGAGTCAGGAGTGATTTGTGACAGACTGGTACCAGTAAGAGTGAAAGGAAAGGTCTAAAAGGTCTACAAGAGGGTAGTGAGACCAGCTATGTTATATGGGTTGGAGACAGTGGCATTGACGAAAAGGCAGGTATCAGAGCTGGATGTGGCAGAGTTAAAGATGTTAAGATTTGCACTGGGTGTGACTAGGATGGACATGATTAGGAATCAGTATATTAGAATGTCAGCTCAGGTTGGACAGTTTGGAGACAAAGCAAGAGAGGCGAAATTGTGTTGGTTTGGACAAGTGCTGAGGAGGAATGCTGGGTATATTGGGAAAAGGATGCTAAGGATTGAGCTTCCAGGTAAGAGGAAAAGGGGAAGGCCTAAGATAAGGTTTATGAATATGGCGAGAGAGGACATGCAGGCAGTTGGTTTGAAAGAGCATAATGCAGAGGACAGGAAGAAATGGAAACAGATGTTTTGTTGTGGTGACCCCTAACGGGAACAGCCAAAAGAAGATGATGATGATGATGATCAAATAATTAGAGTGACAGTCACACTTTTTCAAGTTAAACTTGGATAACACATAATTGTCATTCTTTTAATGCAAGTTTGTATTCTATGTGTCCTTTAAAAAATGACAGTCTGCTTTATATTAAACACCAATACAAATTGTGCTTACTAAATCATTACATGTTATTTCTTTAAATACAATAGCATTTTAGTGGTTAACATACTTTGAATTTTTTTTTTTTTTTTTTTAATGGTTTGGAATGGCTTGGGGGATTGATGTATAAAGCAGAGGAGGCTTGCACTCACACGTGAATGTCTTTTTGTTAATTGTAGCTGATAAACTGTTCATTTGCAAGTCCTTGTCTTGAGGACCAGCTTGAAGCAGCTTAATTAGAATCATTAGCACTTTTGTGATGCTGTGAGAGGTCTGAAATTCTAAAAACTGCTCAGGTTACTTCTTCTTATCTAAAAGTAAATAATCATACTATTTTGAATCTTATGCTAAGATGTCAATGAATACCAGTTAGACAATAAGCAAAAGACAGTGAATTGCATTCTAAACAACTGTCAATTATTAAATAGTTCTAAATGCTTGCAGTATTCCTAAAGGAAAGTTTATGCATTAGCCTATAGAATGACACATCTGATAAAATAATTAGGATTGTGTTTTCCTGTTATTGTCTATTTTTAATTATAACGAAACTTACTATTTCAGAGCAATTTATTATAGAAAGTTTAAATCTTAAAAGGAAAGATTTTTTTCAGATGTTTGTTGAGATACTATTAAACATGACATTTAAGGAAACCTAGGACTAATTCTAACAGTAGTACTAGATTAAAGAGTATCAAATATAAAAGAATAAACATAAATGTTCTATTCTATGACACTCTACACTATATCTAAAATATAAAACCTAGGAATATAGTAAAAGTACAAGACAAAGTATACAAACAGAAATAGAAAGAGATCATAATAAGTAAATATGTATATAGTCAAAGAATATAAATATGTCGACAAGACTGAGAGGTTGGCATAGTACTTAAGGTGTACACCTCATAGGAACCAGCTGTAGGGTTTGATTCTCACATGGGGTAATTGGCTGAGCTTGGAATTGTCCACAAAGACAGCTAGCCTGGTGCTTATTTCTGAACTTATGATCCTATCTACAACTTTAAACATAAATAAAATAGAAAAAAAATCTAAAATCATCTTACCTATAAATTAGATGTTCAGTTTGTTCAACTTATAATAAAGATTCTGAACACCTGTTTAACATTTTTATTCATAATAAAAGGATTTTTTGAGATGATGCATACTAAAAAATGAGACATAGTAATATGAATCAGAAGCATGACCTAAGCTTTGTTAGTCTAATGGAGAGTTTGAGAGGTAGTTTGTTCATCTTTTTCAACAAACTAGAAATATGTTATTCCATGGTAGAATGTTTTAGAGTTATATCATTAGGTAATTTTTTATTTGTTTCAAAAGTTTTGACCACAGTTGAAGATTTAATATTGTTATATATAAAGTATATAATAATTCTGTACTTAAATGCAATTTCATCATGCTTGTATTTTTTCTCTCTCATACAAATGTCCGATTTTAAATGCACATATATTAATATTAATGGACTGAATAATACTTGCACTTGAATAAAGCTCAAACAGTATTTCTACAGAAAACACGTTTACTTAATAAAGATGCAAATACATTTTCATTAAAGAATTATTTTGTTTTGGCAGGTCCTGGCTTTCAAGCTAAAAGAAGAGGCATCCTCATTTTTATGGAAAAAGACACCTATGTTGATAAAAATGGTATATTAAGCACTGTTATAATTGAGTGGAACAGAAAACTGTATGCATTGGTGAAGCCTTACTGGATTCAAGGGCTTGGAGCTAAAGATGCAAAAAATTACTTAGATAATATACCCTGTTATATGAAAGGTGAGGTCATAGTGGCTGGTGATTTTAATTGTATTTTATCAGACAAAAATTCCACTGTAGACAGAAAGCTGATAATCACATCTTCAGCCAAACACTTAATACATTTTGTAAATCTAATGAATTTAAAGGATCTTTATGTGCTAAGGAAAACAAACTTACTTCAGTTTACCCATTATCATATAGATATAGAACACAAACAAATAATAGTATTTTTGTCTCAAACAATCTGTTATCCCATATCAAAGAAGTTTCAATAGTTTCATGTCCATTATCAGACCACAATACTTTAATATTTAATATTATTTTAGAAACTAACAATCTAATACATCATAGGAGATTACCAGTGTACATTATTAAAGGAAAATGATTCAAGGATTGGTATGTTAAAGATATTAAAAATTTCCTAGAAATAAACATGAGTGGTAAAGTACCTGACATTGCTCTGTGGGATTCACTAAAGGCTTAATTAAATGGAAGAGTTACAAGTTGGTATAACCCAAGAGAATGGGACAAAGAATCAAATATACTACTGGTCAAAACAGACACTAAAGTTAAATCTAAAACTAAATCACATTATTAGTCAGTCTGAACTTAAAAACTTAAATACAAAATATGTTTAAATTCTAAATCATAAAGTTTCAATAAACCTGAAAAAACTTACACTTCAGGCATATTTAGCAAAACCTTTAAGCTTGCATAAACTTGCTCTTAGATCAAAGAAAATGAATAAACTAAATCATATCAAAGAAATGATTATACATATAAATAATAAAAAAGAAAGTAAAATAGATATTAAATGTATTTTGAAGGCTTTAAAATATTTTAGGAAACTATAAACAATAATACAAATAAACTAGATAATGACGATATTGTTGGAACTATTCTAAGGAAAAATATAAATAACAAATTAACAAGTGAATAAATAAAAGAATTGACAGACCATTCACTTTAATAGAAATAAAAGATGAAATAAAAAAGTTAAAGGCTCAGATGGTCTTATACCAGAACTATATAAAATACTACCTGATGATAACAGTTAAAATATTAGATAAGGTCTATAGAGGAATAAAAGCAATTGTTAAAGTTCCCCCATCATGGAAATATTCCCTTAGTTCACTTACTTTAAAACAAGACAAGGATCCTACTAAGTGTTTTCATCATACAGACCCATTTCACTTTTAAATGTAGACTATAAGATCTTCATTTCCATTTTAGCTAATATAATTAATCTACCTATACCTAAACTAATTAACAATGATCATAGTGGGTTTATTTTAAATAGACAAGAACAGGATAATATAAAATAATACATACATTAATAGACTATGCAAATAAAAATAAAAAAGAACTTTCTATCATTAGTCTCAATTCAGATAAGGCTTTTGAAAAGGTTAATTGATCGTACCTGTTTAAAACACTTAAAATGTATAATTTCTCACCTGAGCTAATTGCATTAATTTCTAAGTTATACAGTAACTTTTATGTTTATATTAAAATTGTTTTTTTTCTTTCTAAGTCACCGTTACTTTTTGCAAGCTATAGAACCCTTTGCTAATAGTATTCAAGCCAATAAGAACAATAATGGTATCAAAATAAAATAAGATTTCAAACTAAAGAGTCATCTCTTCACTGAAAATATTTTGCTAACAATAGGAAATATAGTAAGTTCATTAGAACATATTAGTTCTATGAATCAGTTTGAAGAAATCTCAAACGTAAGATTTAATCATAATAAAAGAAGTACATTATTAATTAATAAAAAAATAAAAAAAAAATTCATACAAAAAAGTATTCTAACTTCAATTGTAACAGCAATCAAATGAAATACCTTGGTATAGCCATTATGTCTAACAGTAAAGAAATGATACAAACTTTCAAAAGGTTGTTGATTAGTCATAAATTGGAACAAATTCTTATTTACCATGGAAGAGCGGTTAATGCTTATTAAGATGGTAATTCTCCCTAAAATATTGTTTTTCTTAGAATCTTTAGTACTATCTCCACCAAAAAATGATGAAGAAGATAAATAATATTTTTTTGGCATCCTAAAAAACCAAGAGTTTCCTTTAATTGGCACAGAAAAGTTTCGGATAATGGTGTAATAGGATTCTCTGCTATTCAATTGTATGCAATTTCATTATTTGTAAAAGTTATAGCATTGTGAATAAATTCATCTTATGATTCAAAATGGAAGGAAATACATCATGAAATATTATTAGTTAAATAATAAATATATCACAACCAGTCATAAACAAATAGTACCTAATAGTTTTATCTGGTTATTAAACAATTTTTGCGCAAAAGGTATTACACCCTCTTCTCAAATTCCCTACTTAAATAACATAATTTCATCTTTCCAAAAGTTCACGTATTCTAATGATGGCATTAAAAGCTTAATATTTTCTATATTTTCAATTGCATATACAAATGATTCATAACTTTAACAAAATGCTACTATTGAAATAACAAAATAATTTAATGTATTGGCATCAATTCTTAAATAGTACTGATATATATATATATATATATATATATATATATATATATATATATATATATGGTTTCACTTCATAATCTCGAATTACTGAAATCCCGAATTTTAGTAACCCGAGACTATAAAGTCGAACCATTCACAAAACCGAAAACCACAATCCCGAATCACACAATCACAAACATACATACACCATACACCACATAATACACACACACCATTCCACACACAGCATACAAACAAGACAACCCTACACTACAAATAAGAAGGGGGCAAGAACCCCTGCAGCCCTCATGTGGGGGGGGCAAGCCCCCCCACACCCCTCTACTTACATATATATCAACTCCAAGGTTGCGTCTAACATGAAAAAAAAAAAACCTCATACCACGCCATCCTCCACTCGCTCGCACACAAATACACATCACACATAAACAAACATCAACAAATCCAACACTCAAACTCACACTTACACCTCACTACCCTTACCCACACATACAACTTACAAAAAA
>NC_056746.1:480226086-480251086 GCF_019279795.1 Protopterus annectens
TCGATCAGCTGTTGACCTATGTAAATATTTATTTGTTTGTTTTACACTTGATTTGTTTATTTATTGTTTTAAAACCCAATTAAAAAAAAAAGAAAGGAGACAGCTAGCAATTGTTGGAATATATCTGCAACCATCTTTAATAAATGGATTCACTTATAGTGCACAAAAATTAAAATGTCATTTAATTAATAAGGAGCCATAACGTTTCTTAATAAAGGCTGCTGGGGCTGACATCATTCAAGTTCGAATCTCATTCTATCACCCTTCATTTTCTTCTTTCTGAATAAAGATGGTCCTTCCTTCCCCAAAGCCATTCTCCCATGAAAAATATTGTTAATTCCTTTAAATGGAATTCCTTTGGCTAGAAATGGACTGATGCTGCTAGGTCTTTAACATCTATCATTTACTTTTTTTTTTTAAATGTGAATGAACCAGACATGCTTATAGGCATATATGTTAAAACTTTCACTAACTTTGTTTCTTAGTGCATTTCTGTACTAATGCAGTGAGTTAGTCTCTTCCTCCAAACTGTTTTCATCTAATATCAATGACAGTTCCACAAATCTTTCTACCACAATGTCTGTCCAATATGTAGAACATGCTTACTTGATTGGACTAATATACAGAAAAGTAGCATTTATGTTATTAGTAAATGCAGGTTTCATTTTAACATCTTTGCATTTTATTTGCACGTTACCAACTTCTAAGATCAGACATATTTTATCAGACAATGTTAAACTACTCTTTCAAGTTTTTTGTCTTGCAAATAATGAATATGAGAGGTGGTTATTTTATAAATCAGAGTGAGGTGTTAGAATGCAATTAAAGAAAAAGAGAATATCCAGACAATAAATTGGTACAAACAGTAGCAGCAAAAAACAAGTAGTTAAAGTTATACAAGACCAAACACAGGTCCGTAAAAACACCAAAGTTTAATAGATACAAGTACAAAGTACTTTCACAGAGAATTCTGTTTCATCAGGCAAAAGACATTTCATCTCTTTAACAGAAACCTGGTCTTAATGAGTTTTTTCTTTGAAACTAGAACTTAATTATTTACACAATAGTGTTAGGTGAATGTGGGTTTTTAAGGTTTTAATTGTTTTATTAAGGCTTTAATTGTTTAATTGTCTTAGTATTATGTGATTTTGTATAAAAGCTTCTCTAGAATTCAGTTGAAATGACTTTTGCCTGATGAAACAGAATTATTTAGAATATAATTGGATTACTGAACTGCCAGTTTACATGTCTCTTGAATCAAATGACAAAATATGACAACATTTCCTTAAAGCTGTTAAATGAAAGTGGTCTAAGACATTAATTTTGTATAATCTGTATGATATTATGATATTTATTTATTGTCTTCTTTATTCATCTGAATTGACCTAGGACATCATTGTCATGTGATTATTGCTATGATACTAGATGAAGCAGCAGCTGAAATGCCGTTGTTTTCTTTAAATAAATAAATAAATAAAGAATCCATTTATTCATGGTGTTCAGGGCAGCTTTTGTGGATTTTGGTGATTAGTTTGCTTAACAATGAACTTTTCCCTGTTTGCCCTTCTTTTGAATATTTGGTTCACTGCAGAGTTATACTATTTGTGATCTCAATAATATGTGGTAATAGTAATTAGACCACAATTAAAGATGATACATATATTCAGGATTACAAAGCAGGCTTTCAGGGACAAGATTACAGCAAAATTCTCAAACATGATGGAGCATAATAAGAGAAGGAGTGTAGTCAGGGCTGGCCTTAGATGAAATGCATCCCTAAAAAAAAGAACTCATTGCACCCCCTGCTCCACAATGGTCACCCCATGTCTCCTTGTTTTCTCCTACCTTGACCTCCTTACACCATCCAGATTTTTTTTTTTTCTTTTTTCTTCATACTTTGTCTTTTTTATCTTACGCTTCAACTTTTTTTCTTTCTTCTTATCAACACACCCTATTTGGGTATAACTGCATTGTTATAAGTATGGGGGGAATAACTAAATCAAGCTGATGGGTCTGGGGGTAAACAGGCCCCAAGAAGCCTTGGGGTTCTGGCTGTCCCAAAGTGCATTTTAGAGATCTTTTCCAACCTTTAGCAATAGTGATGGTCTAAACAAACTTATGAATAAGGAAAGAAATTTAGTCTTACTCAAGATGCAGATTGGATGTGGATGACATGTTAGTAAGCAGGAGGCTGGACATCATGTGTATCCTGGAAAACGGAAGTGCAATGCAGCAAAGCCACTTAGCGTGAGATCCAGAGTCTACTACTGTAGAGGAAGAATTGTCTATAGATGGTATGGGAACTGTGCTGAAGGAGAGTCTTCGGAAAACAGTGAGGGATGGCATTAGAATTAGTGACAGACTCCTGGCAACCAGAATCCATTGTACTCTAGGTTAATATTAATAATCTCAGTCTATGCCACACAGCAGGATTGTGATAGTGAGGAAAAGAATGCATTCAGGCAGCAGTTTCAGGGCCTACTAGATAAAGTAGTACAACATGAGCTGATGTTGCTCTCAGGGGAGCTGAAAGCTCATATTGGGACAGACAGAAGAAGATATGAGGACTGCCAGGTCCACATGGGTGACAGAAATAAAGAAGCAGAGACCATTCTAGACTTTTGTCTGGCAAATGGTTTGATTGTGGCCAGCACATAGTTCTGCTAGACATATAGTCACAAGATCACATGCAAGAGTGTCCAACATCCATCTCAGGTAGAATTCCACCTAGTAAAGAAAAGGGTATCATTACAGAGTCAGAGATTGTAAAGTCACCCCAGTGAAGCAGTCATCCCACCGCCTAAACTACTGGTGGCCTCAATATTCTACAAGCTGTGGTCAGAGCAAGCTCTAGGTTCAGCAGAGACTAGACTGAAGACCTTTGACTAAAGCAAACAGAAGATTTCAGGGAAATACTCAGGGCTCTAGCAACTCAGGAAGAAGAGGAAACAGATGGAGTTGAAGAAGAGTGGTAGCATCTCAAATCAGCATGTATTTGGACTATAGATGCTGAAAGTGCACAGGTTAAAACACAAATGGAAGGCCCAAGGAAACAAACTGCTGCAGATAAAATCCAGAAGAGCTTTAATCTAGAAACTTTTTTGAAATAAAAACCTGTTTAAAACTATTTGAGATAAGCGCTTTTGTTCACAAAAAAATACATGAACTTCATCAGATGAACATTGCTTGAAGTACAAACACAATTTGTAACTTTTGTGTTCAATCATATGACCACCAAGCCCCCAGGAAATGAAACATCATCTTAAAGGAACCACTACAAAGAAATTCACAGTGTATAGCACTGAGTCAATTCAATTGACAAAATATGCAAACAAGGAAAATATATAAAAAAGTATATAAAAAATAGTGCAAAATGCTTTTCCCATAAAATCAAAAAATGAAGACAAAAGTAGGTAAAAAATATGCAAAATATAAACCATGACTTTAGGGCTCATCTTTCCGGTGCTTTTAACTTAAGCATACATGCTACTGAAACATGTTCATTGAGTCCAAACCAATTATTGGCATTCAAATGCAGCTGCCAATATAATTCAGGTTTTTCCAGTAATAAGGTCCATGGACTTTCATTACTGTTGGAAGGCATTTTTCCAAAATACAAAATTTGAACATGTGGTGTGAGT
The DNA here is from genome assembly GCF_019279795.1 of Protopterus annectens. Lineage (NCBI taxonomy): Eukaryota > Metazoa > Chordata > Ceratodontiformes > Protopteridae > Protopterus > Protopterus annectens. The sequence continues at coordinate 480,229,728 of NC_056746.1, forward strand.
AACATTTTATGCATTTGTAGAGGGCGTTAGTCTCTTTCCTCATTCTGACTTCATATCAATACTCAGATATTCTGTCCCTCAGTCTCCTCTCCATTTTTCCTATGTAAAAACAAGGACAGAACATACATAGTGCACAATACACCACCTTTGTTGTACAACAATTGAATCTGTTTCTTATAGCAAAGAAATCCTAAAGGTCCCTGTGTTTGTGTTTATGGTCTCACCCATATGTGCTATTGGTGTAGTATCCCCACCAAGTCAAAGTCAAAGTAAACTTTATTGTCTTTTAGAGCAACACGCATAGCCTAAACGAAATTTCATGCATCGGCTCAATTCTTGAGATTACAAAGGAAAGTGAAACAACACATACAAATAGAGGAATAAATACAACTAACAAATATAATACTACTCCCAATATACAAAATAAAGAGCAGAGACATTTACCAACACTCATACATGAAAAGAATACCCTCCCCTGAGTTAAATTACCTACCCTATTTAAAGTAATAAAACACACTACAGATTAAACAATGCTTAAGTTATTTGTCTAATATTGCACTTGAGTGGGTTAAATAATACTGACTATGGATATAATAAATAAATAAATATTGCACTTACTTGGAATATATGTAAGTATATATTTTACAAGTAAATAAAAAAAATGACTTATTATGTGGCCATACCCCTAGGACTAGTGCCCAAGTTCAGAAGTCCAGTCTCTGAAGAGTAGAAATTGTTATTGAATCTTGTAGTCCTGCAGCAGACACCAGATGCTTAAACAGTCCATGCACAGGATGCATGTTGTGCTGTATTATTCTGGTGGCCTTTAGGATGCTTCTTGCAGAATAAAGATGTATTAGTGGAAGAGTGGAACCTGTTACCTTCTCTGCAACTCTCACCACTCTTTGTAGCACCTTCCTTTCTGTACTGGTGCAGCTCCCAAACCACACTGTGAAGTTGCTGGTGAGGATGCTCTCTATTTCATCTCTATAGAAGGTGGAGAGAATATGAGGAGGAAGCTCAGCTTTTTTCAGCCTTCTTAAAACGTGGAGGCATTGGCACACTTTTTTGACCAGTTGGCTGGTGTTTCCTGACCACAAGAGATCCTCTGATATGTGTACTCCCAGGAATTTCATACTCTTAACCCTCTCCACAGTCTCACCATTGATCCTGAGCACTGGCTGACTTGTTAATCTTTTCCTGAAGTCAGTGATAATCTCTTTGGTCTTGCTTACATTCAGGTCAAGGTTGTTCCCCTCACACTAACTGATCAGTAATGCCACCTCTTGTCTGTACACCCTTTCATCCTCCTTTGTGATGAGCCCATGACTGTGGTGTCATCAGAAAACTTGATGATATGGATGGACTTGTGCTTAGCATAGCAGTCATGGGTCAGGATAGTGAATAACAGTGGGCTGAGAACACATCCCTGTGGAACCCCAGTGTTAATCATGATGTACTTTGATGTGTTCTTACCCGAATACACCCTCTGTGGCCTCTCAATCAGGAAGCCCAGGATCCCTAAATGTGCCAGTTTTTCTATCAGCTGCATTGGTGCCATGGTATTAAATGCAGAGCTGAAATCTATGAACAGCATCCTCATATAGTTGTCTTTGCCCTCTAACTGCTCAAGGGAGATGTGGGAAATGTGTAGTGCTGCTGATTTGGCATCAGCTGTGGATTGATTAGCTCTGTACGCTAACTGCAGAGGGTCAAAATTAGGAGGTAGGCATGATGAAAGATGTTTTTTGATCAGCAGCTCAAAACATTTCAAAACAGTAGATGTCAGAGCAACTGGTCTGCAGTCATTAGGGCTGGAGGTAGTGGTTTTCTTGGGCACTGGGATGATGTTAGTTTCCTTATAGCATGAAGGTACTTTCGCAATGCCAAGAGAGTGTTAAATATTTCCTTGAGCAGTGTGATAGTTTGCATAGTTGATCATCACAGCCTTTTAACACCTTGCTCAGTATGTTGTCTGGGCCAGCAGCCTTCCTGGACTTCACTCTCCTTAGCTCTCTTCCTACCTCCTCTGTGCTGAGGCTGAGTACTGCATCCTTCATATCAGTGGGTAGCTTTAGTGCCAACCTGCTGTTTCTTTCCTCAAATCTACCAAAGATGTTCAAACTGTTCAGGAATTCAGTCTTGTCCTCCTACTGTGCTGACCTGATTTTGTCAGTGATCTCCTGTATACCTTGCCATAGTCTGTGCATCCTTCATTTCTTCAAAGTGGCTCTGCACCTTTCTGCCATATTTCTTCTTAGCCTCCTTTATACCCCTCCTAAGAGGCCGCAGCCAGATAGGGTGCCACCTTTTTTTTTGTTGTTGTTGTTTGTTTTTTAATTAGCTATCTATTTTTTATTTATTATTAGCGGACTGGAAAATATGCATGGTTTTCCACAGGAAATAAAAAAAAAGTGGTGTCGATTTTTAAATTTATATAGATATTAGATTAAATCTGGTTGAAAGGGGTATAATGTATGAGAAATAACAAAAAGTTTTTGATCTAGGAGTATACTTAATGCCAGTTTACATGTTTTTCTTTCTTTCTTTCTTTTTATTTTGTACTAAAGGATTATTTAATAGGAAAACTAACATAAAAGAAGATATACAAGAAAATATTTTACAATGCCAAAGGAGGAGAACAATGGCCAATAATGAGGTACATTCAATGAAAATGTTTTCCAGTGAAAAATTCAAGTTAAACATTTGAAAGTAGGAAGAAAATATTAGTATAAGGACATGACAGAAAAACAAATCTTATTATATGTTATGTTGTAAGCAATCGCTATGTAAATTGTTAATCGCTATGTAATCCAATGTAACTACTGTCTGTTTATTTTAACTGTGGAGCTTTTCTCCCCGGGCCTCCGCTGAAAATGGACCTACGTCCAGTCGGACACTCCCGGTCAATAAATATAAATAAATAAATAAAATGTTATGTGAATGCCTGGGAATATTTGGATATAGACAGAAAGAATGTGATATGGAGAAGATTAGAACAAGTTAATCCAAACGTGTGAGTAGGATGATTTCTTATGGCATTTTTGGATAGATTGCCAGTAAAACCTGATAGGAAGTATAAATGCAAGGAAGAAAGTCTATGTAAAAAGAAATATATAGAGCAGAAAATTACTATAATTCATGTTTTTATTGAATGTAAACAACTGAAATGTTTTTGGAAAAGGATAGTAATGATGTTTAATAAAGAATATCTTAGACATATGAAGTATGTATAATATTATATGGAATGCATGCAATGAAGTAGACAAAATACTAATGACATTATTTTCTATGGAAAGAGCTATTATATAAAAAAGAATGGGGTATTAACAATTCCATAAAACTTATTTATTATGGTAAAGGGAGAGGAGTGTTTAAAAGATGATATATATATATATATATATATATATATATATATATATATATATATATATATATATATATGTGTGTGTGTGTGTGTGTGTGTGTGTGTGTGTGTGTTTGTGTGTGTATATCTATCTACATACATACATAGAAACACACACACACACATACATATATATGAATACATATATAAGAACTTTCTAATAAAAGTACATAGCACATGGGCACACCATAACTGCATCTCTGAGGGTGCAGATACTTGTGATAGCTGCGAGGCGTTTTAGAATGGTAAAATGTCACAGAAAGTCACAATGAATTTACAAGCACCTATGTGCTGTTAAACATAGAGAGATTCAATGCTTTGAGCAAAGACAATTTGGTATGAGGTAACAGCAGAAAGATTAAATTATTTTTAAAAAGCAACATACAGATGAATACAAGGGGAAGGGATAACCACAATCATTTAGAGATAAAGGAGTTAGAGTGGTGAGTACAACCTCTGGGTTTAAATGATTCTGTCAGCATCAAACGTGCTGAAACAAAGAAGCTTACTGTTAATAGATTTGCATTTTTATGAGCAAATGTCTTTATTGTTGATAGAGTCATGTGCTGCATGGTCATAAGTGTAGAAAGAGTGTATTTTTTATTTAGTGTTCATACTGAAGACATTGCCAGACTTTGCATAGACAAAAGTGTTCAATAAAAATGTATGTATCTCAGTGGTTGGCTCTTGAATTCCTTTATTAAAGTGTAAGTTTTTGTTGCCTTATAGTCAGTATTGAATAAGATAGAAGAATTTTTTTTGTCTACAAAGAATACAAAGAGCCTTTCCAGCATTTTACAGAAGATTTATGCTAGTAAAATGGTTATGACAGCGGAGAGATTAAGGGTGAGCACAATATATGAATGTAAAATACAGTATCTGAACCTGCATGTATGTGGTGCTGTGAAAACAGTATTATGAGACAGTGAATGGAAAAAAGGCCATGAGCCAATTGGCAGTCTGTCAAGAAAGTATAAATGGCATCTTTATGCAGTAATGAATACAGTAAAGATGAAAACTTGTCAAACTTAAATCACAGAAGCCAAGGAAATATTTACAAAAGACACAAGAAATCAAAAGACATACATTTAGAAACTGAAGTGAAAATCCACTCTAAAATTTATCAAGGCAAAACTAGAGCTTTATATTTTAAGATGTAAAATAGAAACTGAATTAAACAGGTTGGAAAATGCTGGGATGCTATCTAAGGTAAAAGCAGTGTTTTGAAAAATTTACATCTATATACCATACTGAAGAAATCAAGACAAAAGGTTTGTAAATGTGGGTATTTAAAAATTGCTATCAGCCCAGTTTTGAAGACTTCATTTCTCTTATAGAGTTACATATTGGATGATTCCTAGAAGTTGCTGCGATGCAGGTATATACATTGCTAGAAGATATGTCACAATAGCTTCAAACGTTTAATAAGCCAAAATTCTGCTCCTGCTAATTTGCAGTATAGTATAAACAAACTATACAATAAGAGAAAGAAACTCATAACTGTAAAAGCAAACTTAATACCCCATCATCTAGAGGTAAAAGCAGAAAGATCAACAGGGGACTCAGAAACAAATCAAAGCCTCCAAAAGTAAGTATGACTTGAGAATCGTTACTTCTGTTAATGACCACCACAAAGCCTTTTTCAGCTATGTCAACACCTTTACAACTAATGCTCAGCAATGCTAAGAACCAGTACAGAACAACATTTACTTGTCCTCTGAGGACATAGCCAACATATAAGCAGGCCAATGCAAAGCTAACTTTTCTCCTCTATCTTCCAACCTTTCCCAAAAAGTATTGCAGATGATTCTTGAATTTATGTCATTAAAAGAGGTAGAATTTCTAATGACCAGCAGAAAGGGGGTTTGGCCCTGTTGGAACCAGAAGTAAATTTAATATCACTTTTACATACATTATGTGCTGAGAATTTTTTATTGATCATTTATTATGAAAAGTAATGTAAAAGAAGTGTAATGGTACACACCAACCACCCCATCTGATCACATATGGGCAAGTCCTGAATACTTTCTCCAAGGCCAAAGCAATTGTTCCATGGGTCCTGATAATCTGCCAGGCTGCCTTCTTGTCAGCAGCAAACACTGTGGGGTACATTAATTTCTAATAACTCAGATCATTTAAATGACTACAACAGTTTGATGGTTAGTAGGGAATACTATTTTTTTTCCTTGCTGACTGCCACTTACTCTGGCTTCTCCCAAATGTCTGTCAGTGGCCTCATCCACCTAGCTCCTCATTAGCAAGTACATTAGTTTCTTATTGTTATTGTGTCAGGAGTGTTCCTCTTTTTACAGGATGCCATAGGCTCAGCAGAGATGTGAAGAACCATTATACCAGGATGGAAGTTGGAGAGCTAAGTTCTCTTACTGCTGGTTCAGACGCTGCCATAATGTGCTTGGTACATATGCTTAAGGGAATGGGATGTCAGGTATGGTAAATAAGTGAAGCTATAATCCTAGTAGTGTATGTCTTTAAGGGAGGATAGTATAGAGGCAACTTTGTACCATGTGACTCAACCTGTCATTCAGTCTGCAATAAACTGTGATGGTGCCAAGACCTTTCACTGTGCATGCTTCTTCCATATGATTTCCTGCACTTCTGTCATAACTATTTTATACAGCATTAGCACTGGAGACACACAGAATTTCCTAGTACCAAATGCATCAACTGCTTCACATATACAATATACGTGGATCAATACTATTTTTGAAAAAAACACAAAAATCCTATCTCTCTACTTGTTTCCCACCTTTCTATAACCAGTAGTGTCCAGTTTTCAGATTTTGCTGAATTCTGGGCTGTTTTGTAGTTTCCGTGTTGCCCAGACCTTACTAAGATAGAAGGAAGCATCTCTGTTCATCAGTGAGAGTGGTGAGCTTTGAGCAGCCTATCTGTTGCTGGAGGAGTGGTTTCAGCTCAGAATCTGTAGTTTTATTGGCCATTTTGGGCTATTTCTATCCCTCTGTTTAAAAACCCGTGTTTGCACAGTTTTATGCATCACGCAGTGCCGTTTAACTAGGGTTAAACTATTCTCGGTGCCAGATAGTCTGCTCTTCAAATTTTCCCTTAGAACTAGCCAGTTTTCTAGTTTTAGCACTCAAAACTCTTTTCTTTGTGATCAATACTTCTTCAAAACTCATTGCAACCACTAAATAATCTACAAATTCTGCAGCACTCAGCTTTCCTCACTTGTCAAGAGGAAAACAGTTCTTAGTACTTAGATTATAAGCAACTGTCCAGGCATGTCTAAGGGTCAGTTCCAAGTGTTTTCCCCTGTCCACCTGATGAATCTGGGCATCTTGGGGCAATGTAGCAATTGCCTCATGTGCACTGACAAACCTCTCATCCTACCACCCTACACTATAACCTGTGAGAGATGCACTTATATAGCCAAACTGGAAGCCAAGTTCTCTCCAGCCAAGACTGGACTAGTCAGTGAAGAGGAGTAGGTAAACACCTGTACCACACCACACTCAACACATAGCCCATCAAAACCTACACCAGCTAGGTCCACACATAGTAACACAAAACACACACCTACATTCGCGGAGGCTCTGAAAAATCTGCACAAAAAAAAGAGACCTCCAAAGCTGAAACGCAAGCAACCACAACCCCCCAACACTACCCAAATGACACATAGCCCACAAAATCAGTGTGCCACTCAATCTCAGCCCATAAGGCAAAACAATGTACCCAATACACTAGTCATAGGCGACTCTATAGTCAGGTACACTGATGTCCCACTCACCAGGCTAAACAAGGAGAAAGTTACTGTCAGCTGCCTGTGGGGTGCCAGGATCCACCACATAATGCACGCACTCAGGTCACTCCACAGCAAGTACAAATATGACTCTGTCATTGTCCATGTTGGTGTGAATGACCTGAAATGTACCTCCCTGGACTACATGAAAAGAGACATGGAGGAGCTCTTGGATCATGTAGCCCAGGCAGGTATAGCCCTAGACCTGAGTAGCAGCCTGCCATCACCCAGAATGATACCACAGTACAAGGACAAAATGATTAGCTTCAACAATTGGCTAAGTGTCTGGTGTTATTCTAAGGGGATCCAGTATCAGTCTGTCTGGGACGACATGATCGACAGACCACGATGCTTTGCCAGAGATGGCCTGCACCTGTCGTCCCTGGGATTCTGGATACTGGCTAAGGCTTTTGCCTCCATAGTGCCTTTTTTAGGCAAGGTTCAAATGACAAACTCACCACCATAGCAGGTACAAGCAAGCAAAATCTGAGGGTAATGCTAATCAATGCTAGATGTCTAAACCTCAAAATGCACTCACTCGAGGCACTCCTTAAGATGGAGAACACCAGCATTTGTGCAGCAACAGAGACCTGGTTCAAGTCTCCAGAGAGCACCCCTGCATTACCAGGCTATAATTCATACCACACCTTTCAGCCACCTAACCTGGACTGTAAAACCAAAGGAGGAGGCGTGTCCATATTCATGAAGGATATCCACACGTCTAGGCTAGTTGCTCAACATAATGTGTCCAAAATTATCCAAGTGCAACTAACACTGGGCAAGACTGCAGTCCAGGTTTTAGCTTGTAACAGATCCCCCACCATGCCCCAGGATGCCCACTCCATGTTTCTTGATATACTGGATAATATTAAGGTACAGCCCAATACCCTAATAATGAGAGATTTCAACTACCCCACCATCAACTGGGAAAACTACTCATGTACTAACTCATTTGCTCAACGTTTTCTGGAATTCATAAATTCCAATGCCCTGGATCAGCTTGTCTGTAACCCCACCAGGGGCAGCAATAACCTGGACCTGATCATTACCAGTATGGGTAACCGATGCTGCATGCCAGAGGTCAGCTCCTTGCTGGTAAGATCCGAACACAAACTAATCACCCTGGTCATTCATATCCCACCTCCACCCCCCATTAAGGAAACCACCGTAAAAAAACTTCCCCAAAGCCAACTTCATGCTTCTTAGAACAGAAGTAGCAAACTTCATGACACCCATACAGATGGAAAATAAAGGTACAACTGCTGAATCCTATACAAATCCACTGTATAAGCACATACACGAGTGCATGGATTGTGTCATCCCCAACAGGATCAAGATGCTATCCTCCAAAAAAAGGTAGCCAATTTGGTAGTCCCCTGCCATAAACAAACTCTACAACTGAAGGAAAAAGCTGTTGCAAAAAAGAGTAAAATCCCATGATTGCAGGAACTCCCTGGTCAGCCTCAGTAAAAAGCTGAGATCCCCTCATAAAATCCTCCAAAGCTAGTTACGAAAATAAAATTGCCACTGATTCTAAAGACAACCACAAAGCATTCCACAGCTATGTCAAGAATCTCAATGGCAACACTCAGATCTGCTCTGAGCTACAGCACAATGGCACTAGATATACAGAACCAGCTGATATCATCAACATCCTGGCAGATGGATTCAGTGCAAACTTTATTCCCCCCTCACCCTCCAAAGGACTCATCTATACTGTAAGAATGCAAAGCCCCACTTTCCAAACCCAAGAACACAGCATCCATGGGACCAGACAACATCCCAGGCTGCGTTCTGGGTGAACTGCAGAATGAACAGGCACCCCACCTAAGTACCATGTTCAATCATAGCTTCACTTCAGGCTTTGTGCCTACTGAATGGCACACAGCGATGGTTATCCCACTCCACAAAGGGAGTGTCACCACGGACCCTGGGAACTACCACCCCATTAGCCTGATGAGCCTGGTCTGCAAGTCCATGGAACGGATCATCTTGGAGCTTAAAAACAAAGACATAGGTAAACTCCAAACTCTGGACTCCACTCAGTTTGGATTTGTAAAATGTATATCATGTCTCCTAAACCTGCTTGACTTCTTTAAAGCAGTCACCAAAGCCGTGGACGAGGGTAAGGTGGTGCACACAGCCTATCTTGACCTCGCCAAGGCTTTCAACACCATCCCCCACTCCAGAATTATAGATAAACTCACTAGACTGGGCATAAATCCCTATGTCACAAGATGGGTGGCCAACTGGCTCACTGACAGAACCCACACAGTGAAAGTACCCAACTCCAAATCTGACTTCAGACCAGTGACAAGTGGAGTATAACAGGGGTCTTCTCCTGATTGGTGTCTACTTCTCTGAAGTCCAGTCTAATACAGCAGGTCTTTGGCTAATGAAGTTTGCAGATGACTGCAAACTAGGAGCCATAACAGAATCACCTAATGATGTGGATATTCTACAAAGGGGCCTCACTGAGACTAATGCTTGGTGTCAAATTCATGGCCTCAAGCTCAATGCCAAGAAGTGCACTGTCATCCCCTTTGGGAAAAACATCGTACCCATGGACTACCACATAGGTGGTAGCCTACTAAACACTGAAAGTGTGATAAGAGACCTCGGGACACAGGTGGACAGTAGCCTCTCCTTTGATAATCACATTGCCACAGTAGTCAGGAAATCCTTCTACATGGCACACCTCATCACAAAGGGGTTCTCCTCCAGAAAAAAAAGAGGTCATTGTTCCTCTCTACTCATCCCTCATCAGACCCATTATAGAGTACAACACAACTTTTGGCATATACCTCACAAGACACCTACAACAACTAGAAAGGCCACAGAAATACCTCACTAAGAGGATTACTGGCCTCAAAAAGATGCCATATGCAGACCATCTCAAAAACTCCAGCTCTGCTCTGTCATCCCTCATCAGACCCATTATAGAGTACAACACCCCTTTTTGCATATACCTCGCAAGACACCTATAACAACTAGAAAGGCCACAGAAATACCTTACTAAGAGGATTACTGGCCTCAAACAGATGACATACACAGACCATCTCAAAAACTCCAGCTCTACTCTGTCGCATATCACCTACTCAAAGGTGACCTCTGCCTAACATACAAAGCCATGTCAAACCCAGATCTGTTAGACATGCTACACTTAAAGAAATCCCAATCTCTCCAAGCCACACGCTCCAGGGACCTAAATGTTGTCACCACAATAAACAGAACATGCTGGAGCGATAAAGTCCTGTCCCAGAGACTTCCCATGCTTTGGAACAAACTAACCATTCATGTCAAACAAAGCTCCTCATTAGCCCTCTTTAAGAAAAAACTTGACAATTGGATGGGAAATAGGAAATTCACACTGGGGAATCACTTCTGTGGCTCTGCTCAACAGGGGCACAGGAAAATAATTTTCTTAGGTGGCGAAAGCCAGGGAACTTTTGTGGCTATCTAAGCACTAAGTACACTACAGCCTTTTCTATTTAACAAACATGATTAATCCTTTTCCCATTCATCAATATAAGTAAACAATTACCTGGTTTAGTTGCTCAGTTTCAACTATTTGATTTTAACTACTTATTTGGTTAAAAATAAGGGAACAAAAAACTGATGGTAGATAAAACAAGGAAAGACAAATTTAGAATTCTTGAAGTTTAAGTAAGCTACAACATTGAACCATACCTCTCAACTGTCCAGATTTTCTCAGAATGTACAGATTTCTGCCTCATACTTTTGGTCGGTTTCTCATAAAATTGCAGTTTTATGGCAAATCATTGATGACTGAAGTCAGAAAATAATAGTAGATGTTTGAGATTTAGACTTCAGAAAATACATGCTAATTCAAAACCTGTTATTCTATTAACTTTCTAAGTTTGTAAGATCAATATTTAAAAATTGTCCCTATTTTTGGGCCTTTGTCCTGCCATTATTTATGGTTTTACAGTAGAAACAAAGCAAAGCTTGTCTACCATGGAGAGGTTTAAAACTATTTAATTATAAAAAGCAACAGGTATAAGCAAAATAAAAACACATTAAAACATGAAGTCAACTTAAAATAACTGGATGAGCACTTTTGGTAAAAATGCCTTCAGCAGATCCTGTCATATTAGACTTAGCTCATCAAACTTAAACAGAGGCTTAGCCAATCAAAGTATTCTTCCTCAGCCTCCTCCATTTCAAGAAAGGTTTTAAAGGGAACATTTCATTTAGTCCAGTCACTTTATCAGCCTGCAAGTCAGCAATCCAGTGAGTTTCCAGAATCTCAGTCAAATTGCAAAGATCCCCCCTTCTCATATCTTTGGTCAATACTTCAAGCACCATAAAATTGAAACTATGGCCAGGATAATTTATAATATGTTGTGACAAAGCACTGGTTTTACTTTTTAGTCTGATGTCACTTAAATGGCACAATACCCTTTCTTTAAAGGGTCACTTGGTCTTACCAACATAAAAACCAGTGCATACATTACAGCTAACAACATAAATAACGTTGTTAGTATTACAGTTGGTATAAGTCTTAAGTCTGTATTCCTTCCTAGTAATAGAATGTTCAAAACAATTCTTGGAATTTAGAAGCCCACATACTTTACATTTACTACATGGGAATGTACCCATTCTCTTAGTGACTGAGCTCATCTTGCTTGTAGGTCTATCTTGACAGCAGTTGTTCTAAATTCTTTCTGTTCTTAAAATAGAATCTTGGCATATCACCCAGTATATGTCAGATATTTTTATCTTCTGACAAGATCTTCCAGTTGTTTCTTATTATATCACATATTTGTTGCACATCATTTTATATGTAAGCAGACATCTCATTCTTTCTGTTGGTTCTGTATTGCTCCTCGTGGGTTTAACTTCCTTCTCAATAGTGTCACGAAGAAAATATGGTCCTACCTTTGGTTCTCCTCACCTCCTTGGTCTCAGCAGCCCCTTTATAAATCTCAGAAGAGAAGAAGACTTTGATTGGCTAAGTCGCTGTTTAAATTTGATGACCTAAGCCTAATATGACAGGATCTGACGAAGGCATTTTAACAAAAGCGCTCATCAAGTCACTTTAAGTTGACTTCATGTTTTACTGTGTTTTTATTTTGCTTATACTTGTTGCTTTCTAGTATTAAATACTTTTAAACCTCTCCGTGGTGGACAAACTTAGCTTTGTTTCTTCTGTTAAGTTTTAGATGGCAAGCTGCCTTTAACTGTCTGTGTTGTGTTTCTACAGGATTATTCATGGCTTTGTCCAGATTTCTTATTCTAATAGGTTGAGGGGTATGTACTGAACACTATAATGCAGTTTAATAATTTTCCTCACACTGACTATTCTACCATCTTCACTCTGTTTAACAGATCAGCGGTAGACTTGGGTAAAAGCAGAAACATCTCTTTCACCTCTGTGTTATTTCAGACTACCAGTGGTGATTTTCATGTTGACATTACAACTATGTTTCAGCTATATTTGCCAATAATATGTGGTTCTGTTTCAAACAAGTAAGGTATAGAATAAGACTAAACTCCAAACTTCAGCTATCATTAAAGTTTAATCAAAAACAACAACATTTCTATTGAATGATTAAAGAATTAATTAACTAATCAATTGATCTATTTATTTATTTATGGATCCATGTATTTACATATTTATGTATTTTTTTTATTCTGTTTGCTAAAGGAGATAATCTGACTGTGTTGTTCAAAATCCTTTTTCAGCAGAGTCCTAAGGAAAAAAGCTCCAGTAAAATTAACATTAATTAATTACAGTGAACTAAAAATGTATGATACAGATATTATATGCATTATACATATTGTAACCAAAAGACAATTATTCTTTTTAACAGTGAGAGAACATTTTAAATGACAAAGGAGTGTATAAGAATATAGTCATAAAAGTTTCATGAATTTGTAAAGAGAAAGGGAAAAGTGTTAGAATAGTAAGGACAGAGGGAATGATAGATCTATAGTCAGCTCATTTGATGCCTGGTGCTGCTCCCCAATCTGGTGCCCCTCAGGTTTATGTCGGGGGGCAGAAAAAAAATAAAAAAAAATCCATTTTTCAATCCAGGAGCACCTGAGCCTCTGTATCCTGCTCTCCCATCTAAATGAGGAGAAAAAAAAATACAAGTTTTCTCCTAAATGTTTGCTGCAACTTGAAGCCACACACAAAGATTAGAAAATAATGCATGAGTTCTGATTACACTGAATACTGCACCACTGACCAATCATATCTGCTGATTTCTCCCCCAAACACTTTGCACCTCAGGCAGCTGCCTTCTTCACCCCACCCTAGCTTTGCTTCTGAGGAAAGGGGAAAAACAGAAAAATGTAGGGATAAAACAGATGAGGGAGTAGCAAGGTGAGAGGTTAACTGAAAAGAATTAAAGAAATTAAAAAAATTGGCTTGGCCTCTTGTTAGAAAGTGTAGATGTTTGGTGTAATGGGGGGGGGAGCAAAAAATAAAAATAAGGTGAAGGGGTGAGAGAATATCATGTAAGTGACTTAATCCATTCTGAAGCGGTGAGTTCATATCCAAGATTTGTGCAGGTAGTCTTTTAAGTTCTTTGTGAAGGAAAACTGAAATGTTGCTTCTCTTAGAATTAGAGGGAGTGAATTCCACTTTTTAGATATGTAAGTTGAATACAGGGAACTGCTGAAAGTATTACAAGATTTTTTAACAATAAGTAGGTCTGCATCTGTTTCTGTTTATATTAAAATTCCTTCTTGCTGGTAACACTAATCCTGATTCTGGACCCTCAACTGTCTGTCTGTTTGCTACAACCCACCTCATCCCTAACTCTCAGACACTTAATCTAATTAAACATGGCCTCAGGTTTGCCTTACTTTGTACAAATATTGAACAAGAAATGTCAATCCCTTCAAACATGGTGGCAAAATGAAATGACTACTGTACTTGGCACTACTGAATTATATTTTAAAGTAAACTGCTATTACCCAGCCCCACTTTATTCACATTGCATGTTCTAGCACAACAGGTCATGTATGAAAATAAGTGGTAGCATTGTGCTGCTAAACAACAAAGCAAAATATACAACCTACAATAATTAACATGCTACCACAAACAAAACTTCTGTATGACCTTGGGTGTACCAAACCCATCTAATCCCAAACTATATAAGGACTTTATCCAAAAAAGTATGACTTTTCCAAAAAACAAAACAAAACCACAATTGTTATACAATACTTTAGCTTTACTAGGATAGCCAAGAATGACATAATACACACTCTTTCTGTTGATGGGGTTATACAACTACTCACAGGCCCTACTAGACTTAATATCATACTAGGTAACAAAAACTTCATGAATGTCATGGGTACTAACATAGATCATAGATGTGTAACCCACCTTTATAAGGTTAAATTTCATTCCAACCACAGGTACCACCCCAGAAATCATTAGTCATGTTCTCATCACAGCCCTACACCAAAGTCCTTTCTCCAGTAAATGTTTTTAACTATAGACCCATAACGCATATGTGCCCTGTAGTAAAGAGATTGAGATACTAGGTTACCAGCATGTTTATTTATTTATTTATTCAAATTTGTTTACTGGGGAAGAGCACTGATAAATTCTGGCAGATTTCATTCTCAACCCAGGTTGAATAACTAACGAGATATACAAAACAGACAAGAGTAAGCTAACATATAAGTGACAGTAAAAGAGTACAATGGTAGACTATTGTTAGGCTACATAGTAAATCCAATGTATTAATTTCTAATATGTACAAAAGTTTCAAAACATTTGAGAAATTAGAGTAGAATAAATTAGAGATGTTAAAAGGAACACAAAATGTTAGTGGTTGAGTGGAGGTGATGTGGACCATAAACATATATGACATTTTTTTCTAAAACCAGTATGGATTCCAACCTACAAATAGCACCTAGACAGCAGCAACCAATTATATGTCAATCTGCAAGAAGGCTTATGCTCAGCAGTTGTTTTTGTACATCAAAGGCAGGAATTTGAGATTGTTATTAATAACCTACTGATAAATACACTCGGGCACTATGGATTCTCTTATGGGATTATGAAAGAAACTACCTTTACAGCAGTAAGTTGCAGATAACACCAGTTATGGCTGGCCATGTGCACAGGTGAACTAGGCAACTACCTAGGGTGCTATTTGGCTGTTTGGGTCTCTCATCCAGTATTTATTTATTGATTTTCTTAAAGCAAAGAAATATAGCATTATAGTCCCCTATAGCTATTAAATTACATGTCTACAACCAACCTAGTATCATCCTAACATTTTCTAACCCTAATTTACAACAAACATAAAACACAAGTTAAATTAGATGCCCCTAACTCAGCTACTAGCCTTCATCACCAATTATCAAATCCATCTCCTTCAAATACATAGAACATCAACCAATCCTCACAAACAATACCAACATCTACTCATTTGTCCTTCTCCATAACACCCTATTTCTACAAACAAACCATATCTGATTGCTTTATCTATAATATCTCAAAACTAAGTATCCAAATTTATGACCAAATACCAAACCAAGACCAAAATATAACTGGCCACACTACTCTCTCTATAAAATATCAATTCCAAAAATTCACGGAGATATTCATCCCTACCTAGGTCTTACTGTTCACAAAATCATCAATTCCAACCCCAAAATAAACCAGTCACCTAATACATCTCAGCAAAAAACACAGCCCAAACTCACCTTACTAAACATGAACCTAAGAAGTATGTGCAGTCCAATCAATAATATACATACCTACCTGGCACATACAGTCCTGATGTAGTCATAGCTACCGAAACCTGGTTAAAAAGGAAATAAAGGATAATGAGACCCCCCCCCCCCCCCCAGGATACAATATACTCAGGCATGACAGACAAAACAAGCATGCAGGTGGTGTAGCAATCATCTATAAAAATTCCCAACCATCACATTACTTACACAGGAAATACCCACATTTAACAATGCTCAATTTTTAATAACACTCCTAAAAATCAACAATAGGAAAGCTATATGTTTAACAATTTATATACCACCAGAGAATAACATTGATACTGCTGAAAGCATCCTGTATTGGATATCCCGACAGATTAACGAAGAAACTATAATATTTGAAGACTAAATATAGACTAGCAACTCATAAATTCCACTACCCCCACTAAATCCATAAACTTGTACAACTTCAGACAATTGATAATGACTCCTACTAGAATCAATAAAACTTCAGGGAGACACGAAATATTAGACTGAATTCTTACAAACCACAAACTGACAAAAATAAGCTGCCTCTCAGCATAAGTGAACACATACCAACATATGCCATTAAAACTCACATAACCTAGATAAACATATTATCTATAATCTAATACAAAATACAACCAATTTCAGCAAAGATTTTTTTAATGAAACACTAAAACAATATAACCGGGATGTATTTAGAACAATGTCATTTGATACTACTGTAGAACACTTTTATAACATATTCTTACAGACCTTAAATAATCTAGCACCAGTACATAATAAAATAACAAAGTCCAATCCTGCACCATGGCTGACAAAAGAAACAAAAGAAAAAAATCATGACAAAAAAGGATAAAGCCTGGAAATATTAATAAAACATAAAACTCAAAATTCCTTCCCACAATTTAGACATCTTAAAAACCTTACAAAACTTCATGTCAAATAGAATAAGCAAACATACTATACCAAACTACAAGACAAACATAAAAAACTTTTTTGGCCATCACTAAATAAACTACTACATCCTGGCATGACCAATACTCCCTCTCCAAAAACAGAGACTACAACAGACTATATCCCCACACAGTTTAATTCCTACTTTATATAATCAATATTTTTTCTCTGTTAGACACAAATACATCTGTCCCCTTTTCTCTAACCCTGTCCAATCAAAACCACCCACAGCTCTTCAGTTTTAGTCCAATACCTGCCTTGCTCATAAGGAAGCTGCTCCTTAAACTAAAAACTACTTCCGTAGCTGCAGACCAACTACCATCAGACTACTAAAAATGGCCACAGAAGTCATAGTCTTCCCTGTGTCCATACTAATTAATAGATCCATAGCAGAAGGATACATATCACCAGTGTAGAAAAAAATCCTACATCATACCACTGCACAAAGGTGGCACATGTACAGAGTTTAATAACTACAGACCAATAATGATTCTCTCCACTCTCTCCAAATTATTAGAAAATGCATCCATATGCAGCAGATGCAACACCTAACCTCAAATAACGTGCTCTCAGAAAACATAACATGACTTTAGCCCCCAGCACAGCACTGCTACATTTTACCAGTATAATAAACCTATATAGAAACAATGGCCTGCTTGTGTCCACCATGTTTGTAGACTTGTCAAAAGCATTTGATACTCTGTCGTGCCAGCAACTGCTTGTTCGACTCTCTTCAATAGAACTTTCACAATACTAGTTGCCGTTTCTTAGTCAACTATCTGGAAGGCAACAAGCAGTTAAATGGCAACAAACCTACTTATCTTTTCAGCAGTTACTGTAGGTGCCCTTCAGGGCTATCTCCTGGGCCATGTCCTATTTAATATATTTATTAATTACCTCCACACCTCCACTCACCATGCTAGTTATGTTTATTATGCAGATGACTTAACATTTATATGTGTGTGGCCTCAACAATAAATAAGCTCCAAGACCCTAAAAATCTTTCTCTTCTGTAGAAATCTGGCTCGAAGAATAAAACCTCCTACTCAATGCCAAGAAGACTAAGTTAATGATTTTCACTCAAAAAGTTTTCAAAATCAAAAGCAATCTGTTACCACAAACTCAGCAAATGATACTGTCACTGAAACTGTAACTCACAGTAAACTTCTAGGTGTTATAATAGATGACAATCTCAAATATGACCAGCATATACTGCAGACCATTAAATCTACACACTGGAAACTTTGCTGACCTGATAGGATCAATGGATTCATTACCGGTACTGCAAGAAAAACACCAGCCAGTCCCTTCTTATTGCCATTGCTCTTATACACTGTTTCTATCTTAGCAAACCTAAACAATTTTCAAAGAAACTTGGGTCTTAGTTAAATTTGCTACCAGTCTCCCTCATAGGATCCACCATTGTCAGCTTAAAGTGATTAAACTGGCTTGAACTGTACAGCTACCTAACATATTCACAACTAACTACAGCACACAAACTCAATCATCATCCAGAAAAAAATGCTCTGCTCTGCAAAACGTATTACTGCCCTACTGTCCAGAAAGGGACCTCTTTTCTAGTACCAATTTCTTAATTACTTAGAAAAAGGTCAAATAATGTTGCAGGAGACTCGGTCTACTCCCAATATGTTGCTAAACTCGGGAATATTAGCCTCACACAAATAAAACTCTCTAACCGACTCAATAGTTTTAAATCACTGTTTATACAACATCTTAACCAATCCTGGTCCCGCACATGCTCTTCACAAGTTTAAGACTTTGAGTTCACCATATGATACTCTCCAAATGATCTCCTTAAACAAAATACTCTCAAACTCTCACTGAAATGACAAAACAATTTAATACATAAGTTCTGCCTGTAGAATCCACTAAGTTGCATTGGGGCTTTTTCTTTGGTAACTTCCACCTCTGTAAAATCTTAGAAAGTATAATTGCAACTACTGATTGTGTATAAATGTAAATAGAAATGTAGCCTTTGTGTGTTTATCTGGAACTTAGTATAATGCAATGTAAGCAAATGGAGCTTTTCTCCCTGGGCCTGTGTTGAAAATGGGTATTACCCAGTTGGACTTTCCAGGTAATCAAAGACAAATAATTAATTAATTAATTAATTAATTAATTAATTAATTAATTATTAAATGGTCCACATCATCCCCACTCAAAGATGAAGAAGCTACATTACCATGGGGGTGCTGCAAACCTGGCCATTCAATTTGATGGCATCCTGCTCCATTCCACACGTGATCTACTAATGAATTTGAAAGTACAGGGAATGTCTACAGTGTGAAGAAAAGCTGTCCTATTAGTCTGTGTGGTGATAGAATGAGGTAAGTGTATTTTTTAATGTTGGTACTAGCAGGCAGTCAGATGCTGTGGATATATTTCCAGGATTGGGCTACTTGTAGTTGTCAACTGTCCCTGATTTTGCCTCATGATCTTGCCATGTTCCACATATTTTATTTATTTACTAATTTATTTATTTATTATCTGGTAAACTACTGAGGATTACAGTCAAGCCAAAGGTCCCTGCTTTTTACTTTTCAGAATATGCATGCTGATGCAAACCTTGTTGTTCTATTAATGTTCTAAATGATTTAGAGTAATACAAAAAAACTTGCTGACCTCTGTGTGGGAGAATTTGACTAAAGGATTCTATTTGCTCATTATTCTGGCTTTGGAGGATAAATGTGATCAGTGTGAACTTTAGTTATACTTTAATGTGTGGCTACTGTTTTCATGGAACAAATCTGGAATACAATTCATGGCCATCACTTTTTATCACAATCAGATGTCTGGAGTGCACACAGAAGTGTCTATAACTGCTGAGAAGGCGTGGAAGTTGGGTGTCAAAGGTAACTGACTCTACTGTCATTTGTGCAGTGTAAACGGTTACTAATATGGCTTTGGAGGACTACTATGCATTTGAAAGAGGCAGAATACTTTATTATTATGACCATTATTATTCACCACAATTGGACATCTGTGGTGTACACAATCGGGAAAGTGACTGTAATTGATGGATATGGAGGCTACATGTAGAAACAAATGATTTATGCTCTTAAACAGTTCTCAAATGTCCCTTATTTTGCATGATATCCTTGATTTTGCATCATATTTTTGGACTGTTCCTCAAAAAACTTGTGTTTTTTTTTTATAAATTTTTGAATGCAATCAGTAATGACAGACATCTGAGTTTCAGACTTCACATCCATCAGAAAGCACATGCGAATAGAAAATCTGTTATTTCAGCAACTTTCTCAGCATTTATAAGAGCAGTATATCAAATTTCTCCCTGATTTTTTGACTTTGCCACCCATTATTTTTTGCTTTATTGCTTTGATGCTAAATAGTCACTGATCCAGTGTGGCAGAAGTATAGCCAAACAATGTATTGTAATTGCTGAAATCAATGCTAAACTAATATCGCTACAGCTTATGCTTGTGTGGGAGTTGAGGTTGGGATGCAGTGTATTTAAGAGCAATTTTGCCCACAATTTCTTTCACTTTCCAGTGACAATGGAAAACACTGGACAATGTGTAACTTGCAGTTTGGAATATAAATGTCAGTGTTTTCCATTATCGCTATATTTTAATAGAGAAAATCCATGTATGATAGCTGGATATTAGGTAATGGAATAGTATACAAACAAGCATCCTAGTCCTAAGAAAAATGTGTTTTTGCCTTCCTAGTACTATAGTGCAGTTTAAGTAACAAATACTGCAGCAAGCATATGTCAAATCATTGACAGCAGTAATTCCTATCTCAGACTCAAGTGACATTTTTGCATTACATCCTAAAGAAGAGCTGTCTCAGACTCATAGTTGCTTCTCAGGACCTCTATGCTCAACCAGCCAGCTCTGTATTTGGCATTGTTTGTGACTTCACACTTTAAATTGAGAACACTGTTAGGTAAAATTCCATCATCTGTACGACCATTACATGTTTCTCATTCATGACTCATTCAGATTATCGCCATCATCAACCCACCTTTTCCCATTTCTGGCATGAATCAGCATGTTGCATTAGCTGCTGCCACATTTCCTGCTTTGGTATCTCACTGACTCCTTCTTCAACAGGCATGCCTTACGTTTGCAAGTTTTTCCTCATGCAATCCATTCATCTCTTTGCTGGATGTCCTCACTTCTCTTGCTGTCTTCCTTTCTCCCCAATTTTTTCTTTAGCAATTATTTTTTTGTTTTCCTGCACATATGCACAAACTCCCATATCTGTTCTCCTTAACTTTTTCTGCAATTGGAGCTACTATGGCATTTCTTTGTCTATCCCATAATATGTATAATTCCACCCATCCCAGGCAATGTGTCTCCATTACCTCTAGCTTCCTCAACTGTTCTGCCTTTGCTGCCCAGGGCTCTATATTACACAGAAATATTGGTTGCCTCACTGTTTTATACATCTAACCTTTCCACTTCTGTGGTATTCTTTTGTCATGCACTACCCCTGACATTCGCC
>NC_056746.1:480256086-480401086 GCF_019279795.1 Protopterus annectens
TTTCTCTTACTTTCTGTATTGATAAATGACCTCTCCAAGTGCACCCTCTACGCAAACAAACTCCATATTTTAAAAGACTTTTCCTTTCTCTATAATTGGTTTATTGCTGGAAAGCTATTTATTAATTGCTCAAGAACATTAAAGGCTTCTTGGAATTCTGGTAATTACTGATCTACATTTCAAAGCTACTAAACAGAAATATCTCAGACTGTGGCTTGACAATCATTTATCATTCTAGTACCACATTGAAATCGCAGTGCACAAAGTACTGTCAACTAAATGTTTCTCATAAATTCTCAGATCTGCTTTCAAGAGAAGCTATAAAAGCAGTAAATGTCTTTATAGCCACATTGAAACACATCTAACCTTCCCCTGCATTTACTTAAAGTAATACACCTTAGTACATAATAGCAGAGAATCAAATTCTCTAGTTATCAACAGGGAGCATCAAACACTACATTATCAAGTACTACGTTGCTTACCGTTACTGTAAGACCAACCTTTCTATTCATTTTTTTAAGTTATTGCATGGAATCTAATGTCCACCCCTGGCTATCAAGCTGAAGTATGAATATTCTCATACTCACTGTATAGTCACGAAGGGATGGTGTTGGGCAGACTATCATTTAATTTGGAATTAAGAGATGGAACGTTCACTAAAAGCTCACTCATCTGCTGGAAATTAGTCCAAATGGATAGCAGAAGCACTGCAAATTGGCTACTTTTTAGAAAACAAAACAAAAACTTTCAGTCATACTCAGAAATAAACCTGCTTTCTTGACCATGGCTACAAAATATGCTCCACCCTGATTTATATTTTCTTTTCTTCCATCTCAGTTCTTACATTCCATGGTCTCAAATTCTTTGTAAGTTTATTACTTTACTGCCACATCATAGGATCTTCCACTTAACTGCATCTTCTTATCAAAGAGAACCGATACACAAATCCTTCAAATGTCTTATAAACAAAGCATAGTACTTCACCCAGTTACCACATTTTAAGGAATATCTTGCTCCTCACTTATAGTAATGCTTTTGCCAAATCTTTGTGATAAGAGCCTATCTTCAGAGTTCTGTAGTAAGGGCTCTGTTATGATTCAGTATCAAACACATGGTACGGTATGTGTGTGGTATGCAAGCTTCTACATTAAAATCTGGCATACAAGATCTCAACATCATATGCTTTTATCTCCCTATAAATACCAATACTTCAAATTAGTTTGGATAGTATTATATAGTCTAACCTAAGAATATTGCGCATTTTAATTATTTCTCTGTAATTTGGACGCTGAATAAGAAAGTTGTAGATTTTTTTTCTTTAACTGACCAACATGATTAATTATCTGTCAAATTAATAACAAATAATTAATGATGATCAATGTTCAGCTAATTAATTTTGCCTCTACAGCCTAATAACAATTTCAGGCAGAAATATTATTGAATTTGACTAAGTACATAACCCAGTTTGTAATCTATTAATGTTTGTGGCTATCTTGTTGCTCAGATGGTGACTGAAAAGGGTTCTCCAATCAGGTCACTAAGCTAGGTAATCCATGTAAATAAATAATCAAACAGAGAAACATCTGTATAGATAACCAAGCAAATATCTCTAGTGTTACAACATTCTATTAGTGACTTTTGCACAGTCATTAGTACTTTTTTTCTGCAAACATTATCATTTTATCCAAATGTTTAGTTACTTCAGACTATTCCCCATAAATCTTAGAGAATCAGGTTGGAGTTGACCATGATAATATCAACTTAGATCCATTTTATACAGATTTATCCCATTTTACCACTCAAACATTTTTGCAACCTAATTATATAAATTATTAACAGGCTTTCTTTCCAACAGTCTTGGGTCTGTAACAGCAAACTTACATTTCACTGACATCTGACTTAAAAAAGCTTATAAAGGACAGGGACAAATCCTGGCATTGCTGAAAACCACTAATAAAAATATAGACCAGTAAATTTCCATTTGCCATTAACTCAGTCAAGAAAGCTTACTTCAAAAAGAAAAAAATCATAATGGTCAGAGAGCAGAGAGTATTTTGAAAAACATTAAGGACATTAAGGACATTTCTTGCCTCTATCCATCCTCAGGCAAGTCTAATTCTCATATTCCCAAGAAATTCTTTAAAAGACATTATTATTGCAACATCCCTGACCCTAAATTTCATATATCTGCACCAGCTTTCCAGCACCCAGTATCAAAAACCCTTTAGTCTCCTAGTTAACCAGTAGGTACACTAAAAATGGCTTAAAACTTGTGAAAACTTGTGTCATTGACCCCAGAGGGCTTCAGCCATCTTCCCTTTGTGTGACAGCTCAGCATGTCTTATACCACTCTCACATATCTTTAATCCTTCCCTTTCAACAGGTTGTTGTTGTGTCTTTTGGCTTATCCCGGTTAGGGGTCGCCACAGTGGAAATCCGGTCCGCTAATGTTTGGTAGTGGATTTTTACATGCCGAGTTACCAGCCCTGATGCACAACCTTCAACGAAGGCACGCCCATTCACGCATACCTCCACACAGAAGTTGCTCTAGCTGAGAATCGAATGTGACAACGTCTTGCTGTGAGGCGACAACGCTACCGCAGCACCACTACCTGCATCAAACATTACATCAAATACTACATCATAATCCCACTTCTAAAGGTTGCAGCTCCATATCTGTATGCTTATCCCTTAAATAAGATGTTTGGAAAAAAGTCACTTAAGAACAGTTCACTAAGCATGTAAACAAATATGGCATAATTTCAAAGGCTCTACATGATTTTTTTTCCAGGGCATGACATTCCAAGCAGTTATCTGTTCAGTTATAGATATCAAATAGTAAAATATGAAAAAGGGTCTACTCACTGGAAGTCTTTTCCCTGATTTAATCAGAGCTTTCAAAACAGAGGCAGATTATCTTCTTTTCATGTCAAGGCTTCAGACTACTGGTTTTGGAAATAGATCTCTTTAAGTGTTCCTCTAACTACCTCTCAGACAGGACTTTCAATGCATTTTCAGCAGGCATGTTAGTGCATAGAAGTGAGTTTGATTCAGGGATATCTCAATGATCAGTACTTGGCGCAATACTGTATGTTTTTATGACCTTACTTTGTCTTTCAGACTTCCAATACACCTCTTTATGCAGGCAATGTACTCATCTTTAGAAAACCAACTACAGTCTGACCTTTCTAAGTTATGGAAGAACAAGCTAGCAATAAACAAATCCAATGTTCAGTACCACCCAGGTATTAAAAACCTCAACAATGCTAACACTGACTGATCCCTACAACACACACATAAAACAAACCTTTCTGTATAAATGCCTTGGTCTATGGGTAGGTCCCACCCTTTCATTTAAATCTCAGTCAGTAAGTTTGAATTATCCCATTACAATTAAAAGCTTGTTACAGTACTAATCTCCGCACATACAAACCTAGAAGGGCATTTATCATTATTACTGAATGGGTAAACTTTACATCAGCATGCTGACTGGAGAACGAACTTTCTCTAGCAGGGTATTAATGTAGAAGTAATGCCTGTTGAAAAACGAGTCCCCAAGCCAAAGACAAAAGCAAAAACTAAATAAGTACATGAAAATGGTGAACTGATTCCCCAAGCAAACTCCAATAATGTTTTATTTATTTTATTTTTATTTTATTTATTTTACATTTGTTAACCGGGAAAAATCCAACTGGACCAGGTAACATTTTCAGTGGATGCCCGGGGAGAAAAGTTCCATGATTGACAAGAAGATACAAGTTAATACAATATGAAAATATACAAAAAATACAAACAGTGGAAAACACAAACATAATATTTATGGTCAGACATGTACAAGAAGCAATCACAGTAATTCAACAGGCTTTACATGATATAACATTATCTATGATGTCTGTAGACAAAATCTTACAAAAATAGAATAGTAGTGACTACATTTGTTATTTTAAATACTGTCAAAGACAGTTTACATTTTTCTGAGTGTACACTGAAAGAGATAGTAAGCCAGTGTGGCTTAACTGGAAGTAGGTATATGTAAGCGTGTAGGAACAAGTGTAGAATAATAGAGTATAGTGGAGGAGGAGAAAAGATATACTAATTTTCAAGTGATACATGGACAGATCCAGCTTTCCCTGAGATGTGGTTTTAATAGTCTTTTAAAGTTAGAGTTTGTTGTTGCAGAGGATATGTTAGTAGGGAGGTTGTTCCATTTTTTAGCTATGATGTGGGAGAAAAGGGCTTTGCCTGCAGTGTTGTTTGCAGATGTGATACTGAGGAGAGGTTTGTTTGATGAGCGGAGAGGGCAGCTGGAAGAGTAGGAGGTTAGTAGCTGTTTTAGGGTTGGAGTTTTCTCTAGGTAGTTTATGATGTTGAAGGCATAAGTGAGTTGTAGATAAGATAGTAGGTGTGGGAATTCAAGCCATTGTAATTGTTTTAGTACTTGCCAGTGATGTGTTCTAAAAGGAGAGTTGTTGGAAAATGTGGCTATTTTATTATAGCATGACTCTAGTTAGTCCAGGTGTAACTTTTTGATATGTGTCAGGATTGGAGCAGCATAGGTAAGTGTTGATAAGAGGTGAGTTAGAGCTAGCGTGGGTCTTGCTTTGTCTGTGAGGAAGTTTTTGTGTCTATAAAGGGTTCCCATTTTTTTATGAACTTTCTGGATAGATTGAGCTATGTGTAGATCAAAGGATAGGTTATTGTCTACTGGCTATTGTCTCAAAAAAATCTAGATCCCGCAGAACCACAAGGGCGGGAGACTTAAACCTTGACACGGTTATTAATAGAATGTGCTGGAGGGACAGATTCATCACCCAGAGACTCCCTATGCTGTGGAACAAAAACCCGGTACATGTGAGGTAGAGCACCTCGCTGGCCTTGTTCAAGAGGAATCTTGACCAATGGATGGGAGATCACAGATATACCCCAGGGATTACTTCAGTGTCACTGCTTGACAGAGGCACAGCAAAATAATAGGCATAGTTTTATTCAAACTAAAGGGGTGGCGAAAGCCACATAACTATGGGCTAGGCTTATAAATGCCCTTGGGCAGATAGCCTAGTATGAACCTATGAACCCATGAACCTATGAACCAATGTTTATCCCTAGGAGCTTTGTGTGGGTGGATGGGGAAATGATAGTTCCATTTTTAGATGAGACAAAGAAATTAGTGGGAGTATTTTTTGTTTTGTTAGGGGTAAACAAGAGAAGTTTAGTTTTGTTGGGGTTTAGGATGAGTTGGATGTCGGTGATCCAAATTTCAATGGCGGAGAATGACTCTTGGGCTTGCTCTTGCAAAGTGTTGACAGATGGGGCTGCACAGCTGAGTGTAGAGTCATCTGCGTACTGTATTAGTGAGGCTTGTTTAGAAGCAGTGTATAAATTGTAAAAATAGAGAAGAGAAGTGGGCCTAATATTGAGCCTTGTGGTACCCCTATAGGGTTTGGGAGAGTGGGGGATAGGTGATTTAGCCATTGCACAGATTGTTTTCTGTCTGATAAGTAACTTTTGAACCAGAAGATAGCAGGAGAGGTAAAGGATAGTGAGTAGAGAGCATCCAGTAGTTTTGGATGTGAGACCATGTTAAATGCCTTTGACGGGTCCGAAAAGATAGCAGATACATAGTTATTGTTGTTTCTGTGATAGTTAACTTGATTGGTAAAGGAGAGAAGGGCAGACGTTGTACTATGGTGAAGCCTGAATCCGTGTTGGTTGGAGGAGAGAATATTGTCTGTATTCAAGTATTGCATGACTTGGAAATGTATGCATTTCTCTAAGAGCTTCTCTAAGGGGGAAAGAATAGCTATAGGCCAGTAGTTGGAAAAGTCATGAGATTTTCCACCTTTATGCAGCGGTATAATGTATGATATTTTCCATAGTTGAGGTACATAGGCTTCCTGAATGGACCTGTTTATTAGGATTGAGACTGGGTAGGATAGAGTCAGCTGCAATTCTTAGGAATTTTGCAGATATTCTGTCTGCTGCAAGAGTAGTAGGTTTTAGGGTGAGCAGGAGTTGTTTGATGTTATATGTGGGAACAGGTGAGAGAGAGAAAGATGGAAGATTAGTAGTGTTGCAGGGAGGGTTTCCTGCAGTTGTGACTGATGAGTTGTTAGTGTTAAGTATTTGGTTGGACAGAGTTTGGATTGAGTTTATGAAATTACAGTTAAACTGGGAAGCTATATCATTATTGTTTGAATTGGAGGTGGTAGGAGTGGGGGTAGCGACTGTGCCTGGTTTCAGTAGGGAGTTGATTCTATGCCAGAACGTTTGGGGATTATTTGGGTGTTTGTTTTGGAGATCAAAGTAGTAGTTTTGTTTTTCTAGTTTAGTATGTTTTTTAGCTAGGTTCCTAAGTTAGTTATAGTTTTGTTTAGTTTCACAGGTGATTTATTGTTTCCATTTCTTCCAGGCCTTGTCTCTGGTTATTAGTAGGGCTCTTGTGTCCCTACTTAACCAAGGAGCATAGTTAGTTTTAGTTTTGATCTTTCTCTCTGGTGCAATGGAGTTTAGAACTGAGATAAATATGTTATTAAAATAGTCTACTGCCTGATCAAGGTGAAGGGTTTTTAGAGGCTGCCAGTTACATTGCTTTAGAATACTATTTAGGTTGTCTGTGGTACAGTTGTGATCATCTCTGATTTGACTATAAGTAATGCATTTTTGACTAGTTCTGCATTTCCTTAAGAGAAAAATGGGCAGATGGTCACTGAGTGTGTCTAGTAAACAACCAGTCTGGTAGTGATGTTTGGGGTTATTCACTAGTGTCCAATCAATAATGGTTTGTTTTTGGTTTCTTTTATCAATTCTGGTGGGTTCCAGAATTAATTGGGTGAAACCATAGAGGTTTATTTGGTTAGTGGGGTTGCTGGAGCTACAGGCTAGCCAGTCAGTATTAAGGTCACCTAATAAGATTGTTTCTTGAGGGGAATTCTGATTAAGCCATTGAAGGATTTCTTCTATGACTGGTGAGTTATTTCCAGGAGGGATATAACAGCACAGAATGTTAATTGTTTTATCCTTGTTTAATGGTATGGTAGAGACTATGATTTCAGCACAAAGAAATGTAGGTAGAGAGGTATGGAATGGTTTTAGGTTTATTTAATTTTTGAAAAGTATTGCTACTCCACTGCCTTTCCTATTTGTTCTATCTTGCCTTATGATGTTATAACCTGGTGGTAGGATTTCTTCATTAGGGATATGTGGTTTCAGCCAGGACCCAGTAATAGTTAGAATATCAGGAGAGTAATGAGTAATAAAAGCATGCAGTTCTTGGAGTTTGTTGAAAATACTTTTAGTGTTGATATTAATTATTAGTAGATCAGTTTGAGATCTTTTGGGGAGATCAGAGAAAGAGTGTCCTGGGTTTGGGTGTATATCACCAGCGATAAGGAGTATTTTGGTGAGTCTGAAAAGGTATTTGATGACATAGGTTAGACTAGAGAGGGATACATAGGCTGCTTTTTTATTGATGGTTGGTAAAGTGTGGCACTTTGGAGTGTGTAGAATGATGCTACTGTTAAATAGTGTTGGACAGATTTTGAAATGTATGTGGGGGTGGTTTGTTCTTATTGTATGTGTTGTGTGGAAGGAGGTATTGCCTAGGGGGGAAACTTGTTTGTATGGATGTGGTGTTGAATAGGGAAATAAGGGCAAGTAGGAGTGAGGGTAGAAGGATTAGCATTGTTATTTAAGTAGAAATGGTAGAGATAGTGTTCTTGTGAGGAGGGGTTTGGGTCTGGTCTATGAAGTGTACTAGGGATATGGGGTTTATGAAGGTGGTATTGATAAGTTAGTGGGACAGATGATTGGAACAGGAGGTGAGTCAGGTGATTATGGATAAGTATAAGTGTAGAGGTAGTGGGGGTGTGTGGGAAATGGGGATAGGGTAGGGGAGCGGAGTGAGCCCGCAAGGCGAACAGAGCGGGGCCAACCCAGCAGAGGTGAGTGCCAAAAATGTATCAGTGGTTGCAGGCACGGGCAGTGCACTGATAGTGATAGTGACTGTAGATAGTAAGGTATTTAACTATCTTTATGGGCTAAAGTTTAAGGATGTTACCTAGAGTAAAATTGTAAAAAATAAACAGAGTAAAATGGTAGTCATGGAAAAGGCACTGTAATGATGGCTTGGAGTACAAAGCCTTAAGTAGATTGTTAGGTAAAGGCTCATTTGGGAAGTTTTGTGGCTGTTTGCTGCCACCTACTGTGTAAAATTGGGGAACCCTGCGGTTGTGCACGATGTCGGGCTCAAACTAAAATATCATAATTACACTTAGTTCAGCATGGATAGGATGGTAGATAACATTTCCCTTCTTAAAAAGACCATGAAATGAAACAACAGGAGCTTACATGCACTTAAGTTTGCACAGAACACATTTGCTGGGAGACTAGGACCTCTGCTTGTTTTGTTTTAATTTTGTTATCTTCCCAATCACTGGGTTGCTTTCTTTCCTGGGTGGGAGGGTATTTAGACTGAGCTGGATGCACTTAGATTTGCACAGAGCACATTTGCTGGGTGACTAGGACCTATGCTTGTTTTGTTTTAATTTTCTTATTTTCCTGATCACTGGGTTGCTTTCTTTCCTGGGCGGGAGGGTATTTAGATTGAGCTGGATGCACTTAAGTTTGCACAGAGCACATTTGCTGGGAGACTAGGACCTCTGCTTGTTTTGTTTTAATTTTCTTATTTTCCCGATCACTGGATTGCTTTTTTTCCTGGACGGGAGGGTATTTATACTGAGATGGATGCACATAAGTTTGCACAGAGCACATTTGCTGGGAGACTAGGACCTCTGCTTGTTTTGTTCTAATTTTCTTATTTTCCTGATCACTGGGTTGCTTTCTTTCCTGGGTGGGAGGGTATTTAGACCGAGCTGGATGCACTTAATTTTGCACAGAGCACATTTGCTGAGAGACTAGGACCTCTGCTTGTTTTGTTTTAATTTTCTTATTTTCCCAATCACTGGGTTGCTTTCTTTCCTGGGTGGGAGGGTATTTAGACTGAGCTGGCAGCGTACAAAAATCACGTTGGGATTGGAATCCATTCAAGTGGGGGAATGCCCTTGTCCTTGAAATGAAAGTCAATGTAAATGATACAATCACTTTATTAGTACAATAAAATCACTGGTAAGTGCTTTCGTTTAGTAGAGTATTAAACTTCATCAGTCACCACATTTTTTACATCACTTCCTTAAATATCCAAGTAATTCATTGTCATTGGATAAAAACGGTTTTAAAAACAATCAATCAAAGCACAACACAACACACCACCATAGATAAAACAGTTTTATCTAATAACAATGAATTACTTGGATATTTAAGGAAGTAATATAAAAAATATGGTGTCTGATGAAGTCTAATACTCTATTAAACGAAGGTGCTTACCAGTGATTTTATTGTACTAATAAAGTGATTTTATCATTTACCTTGACTTTCATTCCAAGGACATAATTGCTTGCTTGGAAAATTAGGCCACCACTTCACATCAGCATATCAAGCTGTGTGGAACTTGAACAGAAAAAACTTAACGGCATCCATTATTTTATGCTCACTAAGCAGCGCTTCTGCTGTTTAGCGAGTGTAAAATGTCAAAAAAAAGAAATGAAAATGTAAAAATCGTGTGTGTGTTTATGTCTGTGTGTGTAAGTGTATGCCTGCATGTGAGTGAAAGTGAATTGACTGAGCCATTATTTTACACTCAATTAACAGTGATTTTGCTGTTTAGCAAGTATAAAAAAAATAGAGAGAGAAAGAGAGAGTGAAGAGTAAGAGCAATCCCTGGCAGCAACAGTTAAGAGGACTACATACCTCTTGTCATACCTTTCAACTTTACAGATCTATGCAGAATGTCCAGATTTGTGCCTCATATTTTTGGTATGGTCCTCATAAAGTTTGGGTTTTCTGGTAAATCAAATTGCTGGCAAGATATATATATCTGTGTGTGTGTGTGCATATATAGATATATATATATATATATATATATATATATATATATATATATATATATATATATATATATATACATATCTGTGTGTGTGTATATATGTATATGTATATATTTACATACACACACACACACACACACACACACACACACACACACACACACACATTCATTTTGTATTATTGTTTTTTATCCCTTTACTTGTATTAAGGTTTTTCTGTTCTGTTTCTGTTCTGTTTCTGCAAACTCATAAAATACACCCTCTTAAATCATTAAACTACCCCAGTTAACATTTTTAAATTAATTAATTAAACAAATGTTATATAACCACTTTTCAGAATCTTAAATGAATATTTATTGAGACATTTTATACAAATCTGTTTCCTGTTTCTAGGATATTGAATCATACAGTACTCACTTTACTAAACTAGTTTCCCTTATAGTTACACAGTACTCTACAGAAAAAAAAACAAATTCTTGTTAAGTGTTAATGAGTTTGTATCAGCCTTAATTTCTGAGGAAGCCATATATCATAGCTATTTTTCATACTGCATAGAAGGCAAATAGCATCCAAGGACAGCTAATCCACAAGTTCAACATCCTTGTAATACAATTCTTGACTTCTGTTATGAGAAAATAATAAGATTTTATCAGAAAATTTGGTAAAGTATCTAGCACGTATGCGTTAATTTGAAAGAGTGTCATTTCATATTCCCTTTCAGCCTCTCTGTGGCACACCCAGAGTAATATCATCATCTGCCAAGAAAAGTTATTTGCTTTCAATAATAAAAAGTGGGTTCTGAAATCCCCCGAGTTGAACTCCACCCTTCCCTTTCCTGCAGGGCTTCTGCTTGTCACAACAGTGGAATGACATGTACAGATTTGGAAGTATGCAAACCTTCACAATTTGCAGTACTTCCACTGAACAAAATTAGAGCATATTCAGGTGTATTTCACAAAAGACTATACAACTCACTCATTACTGCACATTTATTTACTTGTTTCACCTTTTCTCAGCAGGTGGACCAAACACTCCCTTCAACTGTCAGCTGGATCATTTTCTTTCAGTTACGTTTTGCAGCACTGAGGAAGATTTGGGAAGAAAGACAATAAGTGGTGAAGGAAAGGATTTGATTAATGAATTGTTACAGAGTTCAAGTATTTATTTGAGTTTTCCTGAATAAAATAATTCTCTGTTAATCAGTTTGGACTAAACCACTGAAAAGAAAACAACTCCTGGACGTGGAGTTTATTTTGGTAATCTATAGCTTTTTATTAGTATGCCATAAATTATTACTGCATTTAATGTATTATTTAAAGCTGCATCTGAATAAAAAATAAGAGATGGATAGATGGATTTCTTCTTTGCAGCAAATTAAACAATTTTCATTGCAGCACAAAAATAGCAATTAAATTACTAATTAATTAATCACTCAATTAATTATTGGAATTTGTATACTACATTCAGAATTGAATGCAGGGCACTGCACATACTACAGTTACTTCCTCAAGCAAAAGCAGATAAGCACTTTAAAAAATGTATCTCAACTTCCATCATCCATAAGGTCAACAAAAAAACACTACAGTGACCCAGTCCTGGTCTTCAAAACTTTCACTAACTTCCAGGCCACTCTGTACAGACCTCCAGTTAACATCTTAGAACCACTATCACTCATCTCCTCTCATCTACTCTGCATTTATTGTTATTAGAACCTTCTGACCTACTCACTAGTCACTACTAAAAACTCTGAAGAAATATCCACTGCCAACCAGGAACCTGTGAGCTTTATCACACATTTCTAAAGACTCGTGATACCTTCATAGCCATTGTGAATTTTTCGCTAACCAATGGCATCACTCTAGCCCATAAACTGTTTACCGCTGCTGCAGTGTCCAACCTTCATCAGAGCTCTTTGCTATCTATTCTTTGCAAAGGATAACAGCAAATTATATTCACTCAACTCATATACTATTTGAATGTTGACACATTACAGGGTCTCAACATGGCTTTAGAAAAGACTAGAGTGCCACTATTGCATTAATTTAATTCACCGCACTACATAAAAACAAGACCCTTACAAGCACACTCTTTGTGGAGTTAAGCAAAACCTTTAACTCTGTCTAACATCATCTTCCCTGTGCAGAATATAAGTTACATTGTGTGAACTGTTTGGCACTAAAATTGCTCTCCAGCTAGATGAACAGCCAAAAAGGAAGGATCCTAGTAAACAATGCCATACCCAAATGTTATGAACTTCATAAAGGTGTTCCAGAAGGATCTTTCTTAGGTGTCCTGCTAACATCTATCTTTCTAAAACTAGGTGTAATTTAATATTCCAGGCAGAACATATGCTATATGGATGTTATGGTACTCATCAGGTCAGATCCATCACCTGAAATAATTATATGCAACCTAAAGCAGAATCTACTGATGTTTCCACATTGATTGAAGGATAAGCAACTCACTCTGAATGCTTACAAAACCATACCCATGCGATCTGGAACTATAGGCATAAGTCAGACCCCAAGAGCTTCAGCCATTCTTACAAAGTCAGTTGCAGAACCCAAGGCAGTCCAGTTATTCAAATGTCTTGGTGTCATCCAGAACCATATACTATGCTTCTCCCAGTATGTAAACAGTGTTTAAGAGATATCTGCCTTCATGTTAAAAGCACACTATAGAGTTACCACCTTATTGGCTGATGAAGCTCAGCAATCAATAAAAAAATGATGTTCTGCTTCCAGAATAAGGGTTCCTTCCTGCATTCCTGGGTGAAACCAGTATACCTGGACCATTAGACTCACAAAACAAAATATGCATTTCATGGGGCACCACCCCAGAGGAAACATCCATACATCATCCTTTTAAAAGTATAGTTCTTCCCGTACAAGGAACTCTCAATCTCCTTGCAACATTAACTTCTTCATTTGGAGGACTGTTCTTCAATCAAGGTATGAATAAAATGAAAACTCTGTGTTAGCATGTCTGACAGGAGATTTGTGTATATTCTCAAATTAACTTGTATGCCAATATGTCTAATTGTGAAAATGTAAATAAGTTTTTAAAATGTTGAGTATCGCCCTGCTTATACAAAATGTTTTAAAAAAATATGTCAGTGTTTTGATACATTTCTATTGCACATGTGTGGGAGATTCTAAAGTACAAACTCTTTGTAGAGAATCAGCTGAACAGTAGGTTATGTCATTAGAATGTTCCTGGTTGCCAGGTGATTATTTGAACAGCTGATTGACAGGAAAAAAAAACTAAACAGTTTACTGTTATTTTTTAAAATAAGTGAGTTGAGACAGTTAAGCTGGGCAGTGTGTGAAATGCTGAGCAGTTTGTTCAGAGCAGTGGTTGGTGAAGAGTTGCAGTCAGAAAATACCCAGAAAAAGGACTCACCATAACTGTAAGCCTGCCTTTGCCTTGCTGTTAAGTTTTAGATTAGATTAGGAACAGTATTCTCTAGTTGGATTAGGAAAGTTTAGTTATTTGGATAGAGTTATTCTAAGATGATGGACCTCTGTCCTATAGTTTAATTTTACATTTCTGGTGATTGAATTCTGGTGTTTATTGAAAATTATTAATTTACATTCTTGTAATCATTTTCTTATTATTAAATGTTTTTCATTACTTTATATTGTGGCTGAAGAATCAGTGTGTTCTTTAGAGATTAAAGAGTGTTTATACCTGTTTGATACTCCCAGGTCACCTTGAATGCCTGTCTCCTTCTGGCCATAGCTATCATTAATTTTAATATTTAATTTTTAATAATTGGTCACCCTTTAGACCTGTCTGACTCTGGTGGCAGTGTTTACCATTTGCAATGGGGAGGGGGCACAGCTGGAAATTTGTGTCAGGCTTCCCATAAGTGTTTGAGTGTGTGAGATTTAAATTTATTTTGAGTGTGAGTGAGTCAGAGGTCTTAAACTGGAACACATTGCTCTGAAGGGTATAAGGGAATATATTTTGGGTGGACAGAGGCATATAGGCCAGTCACAGGAAAATAGAGGGTGTTCCTGTTGTGCTCTTAAGGGAAATTCTGGAATTTAATTCTTGTGTGATCTGTGGAATGGTGTTTTCCATGACGCTCTCACACTGGAGTCAGTAGTGAGGATTGAGGCTCCTTATTTACTGACCCAGGTTTAAGTGGGGGACATCACATTTATTGCTGGCAGTCCGGTGGGATATTGGCCTGACATAATACAAGGTTACAACTATCAATGTGTCCACTCTTTCAGTGTCTGTACTCCTATGACAATGATACCCTCTCTGCCTATTCTCCAGCTTGCCCTCACCACTCTGGCTGTAAGCCCTACTTCTACTTAACCCACAAAACATCGAATGCTTTGCCTCTCCAAATTTGTCATAACTACTAAGAAGTAAGGGCCCTCGTGGGAATTCCAGAAAGTCTTTACTCTGCTGTAAACCAATATACCTGTCGCTAGTCATCTATCCCTTTATCTTCTGCAGCTTGTCTTTGAGGATTTTTCATTTGTTCTGCCTTCTCCTTATAATGGTCCTCTTGGACCAGTTTACTCTTTGGATATTTTATTGCCTAACATGATTTAATTTTATTTTCATTTTTCTATTCCTTTCTCTGTCTTTTATCTTTTACCTTCTTAAAAATGTTTTCTAATAATTTCACACAGCTTTTTTCAGACTTTACATGCCTTCATTTTTGAAATAGATATTCTTTTTGTTAAAGTATACTCTCATACTGCATTTCATACATTGTTTTTTACTTCCTTTGCAGCTAGTACATGACTGAAAAGAGGGTCTCTGTAATCTAGTCACCTACCCACTTAATGTTAATTATGTGATCAATCAATTAGTTACTTAATGAAAATTAGCCCCAGCCTAGGCACTGCATGTCCCCCTCAGTCTAGGATGTGCCTCTACATATGGACTCTCAGGTCATGCATCAGCTCAGAAGAAGGGACTGGGTAATCCATGGACAGATGGCAGTAGATATAATAACTTAATAGAAAAGTGTGACCGTGATAGTCACCTGACAATTACTTCATTATCACCTGTTGCTCTTCCTGGTGTTTACATGAATGGTCAGTAAGCCGTGTCCTCATACACACCTCTTTGTTTTCTAGTTACCATAGAATCCTATCTGAAGTTCAAGTCCCAACAATTCAAAAAGTAAACTAAATCAAACAGAAAAACAACAAATTGTGAAACTGACTTTTACACCTTTCAAGCCCTTCTGTCATGAGGGAATTGCAGCACCACACCCTTGCTAATATTTATATATTACCCGTGAGACTACTTTACCTCAGAGAAGGGGATCACTCCTAGATATCCACAACCTTGGACATAGTGCACACCCCCCTTCACTTACACTCGTTATTATGCAGTTACAAGTATCACAATTACAGTCCTTAAACCTTCGACAGGCACCCCTCTGCCACACATCCAGTAACCTAACAAGCAAACTGAGATCTGAAGTTCTGAAGCACAATGTACCAGATAAACAGGAGGCCTACAATTAAAATCTATGCTCTAAAGTGTTTCAGTTTCATGACCACAGGTGGTAAGCTATAAATAGCTCTATGGGAACTTAGCCTTGGAAATATATACAAAGTTTGGTTAACCTCCACTGAAAAAGAAGCATTTCTATGAGTTTTTTTACATTTTTTTTTATTTTTTTGAATCACATGAACTTGTTTGCCAAGTTTCAATTTTTGTTATTCCAGGCAAATGTCACTACATGTTTTTCTATGACTATTAACAAATACCAGTCACTTTCTCAGTTCAACATGGCAGTAAAAGAGAATAAAAAATGTTTACATTCTGTTCCACACCAGTATCACATATGTAGAAGCCATGCTCATATGCCCATCTGTATCAATGCTGAGGCAAGCCACCATTTCCTAAAACCATTAATTCTTGGCAATAACTGTATAGGAATGTATGTACTGGTGAAGCAGATCTTATTACCTTAGTTGTACTAGTATTTTTTGTGGATATTCAACACAGAAGCCTTCATAGACAGTCATTTGTTTTCACAAGCCATGCATCATTTTTTTAAAGAAGATCACTTATGGTGAATAAACTAATATCAGTATAATACAATATAAAGATTTTAATGTCTATGTAATGTAGTGTAACATTTTATTCACGTTGCTGCTAAACCTGTTGCTCAAGCTTGCATTTCAACACTTGACAGATACAAAAGTAAAGACTCACCAGACCTTCTACCTACTTAAGTTGGCAAGAGATCTCTCATTATACTTCCATGGCAGAATAAGATTGTAGTAGGGTTTAAATCAAGTCAGTGAAGATAACATTAAAGGTCTGTTCTGACATTTTGCAGAAAGGATGCTGCATCATGGACTAAGGCTAATATTGCTTTCATTCATCCATATATCCATTCAGACAGACAGACAAACAGGAATCCATCTTCTAAAATTCTTTCCCTGGTGAGGGTCATTGTGGTAGCAAGTTGAACAGAGCAGATCAGACTTTTCTACCCCCCAGTAACAGCACCAGCTCATGCTGTATGATCTACAGCTGTTCCCAAACAAACCAAGCAATAGAATCTCTCCATTATGTCCTAGGTCAGCCCCAGGGTCTCCTGCCAGTGTGCTATGCTTTGTAAGCCACCAAAAGGAAGGGCCCAAGCAACATCCTCACTAGGTGCTCAACTTGCCTACCTGAACTGACTCTTCTCAGATTGGAAGACAATGATTCTACTCTGACATATTCCTGGATTGCCAAGCTCCTCAAGCTATCATGAGACTAAGTACAGTAACCCTGGGAAAGAGCTTAGGAACCTCATTCTGCATCTTGTACTCATGATCTTACCCTTCCACTCACTACCCAGAGGTCATTCTCACAGATGAAGATGGGAACGGACAACCCAGAGGTCATTCCCACAGATGAAGATGGGGATGAACCACCCAGAAGTCATTCCCATATATGAAGATGGGATGGACTACCTAGGGGTTATTCTCTCAGATAAAGATAGGAATGGACCACCCAGATGTCATTCCCACAGATGAAGATGGAGATGGACCACCTAGAGGTCATTACCACAGGTGAAGAAGGGGACAGACTACCCAGAGGTCATTCCTACAGATGAAGATGGGGACAGACTACCCAGAGGTCATTCCCACAGATGTAAAAGGGGATAGACTACCCAGATGTCATTCCCACAGATGAAGATAGGGACAGACTACTCAGAGGTCATTCTCACAGATGAAGATGGGGATGGACCACTCAGCGGTCATTCCCACAGATGATGATGGGATGCACATATGGCAACAGATAAACTGAGAGCTTCTTCCAAAGACTAAGCTGCCATTTAACAATCATAGGGCTAACACAATAATCTACAGACAGGAAAGATGTCAACATCTCATCCCTGAATGAGATGACTCCTTCATCATTTTATTCATACCTCGATACCTCATCTATGAAAATCACAAATGTGTGTGAAGACAAGATGCACACATGATGGAATCATCTACCTCCTTAGAATATACTTGCTTTTATGCTGAGAATTTAGATATAATTCTACCTCTATAAATATGGAGATCAAACTGCATGTAATAAACAAAAACTGTATGAATGAGTAATCAGCTGATCATTGATAAAGTCCCATTTATTAATGTGCCTCATATGTTCAGAAATCTGTTTTGAGAATACTTTTCAGCTTGCCAACATATTAAATGAGTGCCCTGAATACACTGCTGCTAAACCTGATTTTTTGCACTGTAGCCAGTAAACATGTACTGAATCTTAGCTAAACAATTATAATGATCTAAGCAACTAAAGTGTTCTGTACAGACCAGCTTCTGTGAAAAAGCTAATAAACTGATTTGCCATGTACTCCAAAAGATTCAGCCATTCGGTTTTATACTGTTAGCTTTTGTGGATTGAATGCTGAAACTATTATATAAGCTGACAAATGAAATAAACCACAAAGCAAAGCAACAAACAAAATCTGCATTCCACTATAGTACCACAGCACTTTTTTAAATAATTTATGCCAAAGTGGTGCATACACTTCATGTTTATAGGTAAATACTAGGTAATCAGTGTGCAGACTATTACAAGTCCAGCCAATAACCAGACAGTGACCAAAGGTGAGAATCAAAACCTGTCCTTAGTGCCTGTAAGGAAATCACCTTAACCATTAAACCAATGCCCAAACCCTAAGGCAACCTCAACCTCAGTCTTAAAGGAAAACTCTACCCATCTGCATAGTTAACTTATCCCAGACGTATTTCCTCCCCCTGTAATATTACCTTCATGTGCAAAGACAAAAACAAATGAAAGCCACCAAGACCCAGATCTTTCCAAAATATTTTATTGCCTAAATGCAGGTTAGTGCCAATAAACCCTTTAGGGACCTTCAATACATTTCAGTTTTTTTCATTTCCACTTATTCTCCGATCCTTCCTACAGATTATGAAAGTCTTACAATTTTTCACCTGTTTAGATATCACATTTTGAAAGAAATCTGTCTTCCCTGAGATGATGCATGCTTACACAATGCACTTGCTTTAATGGATTCCTTACAAATACAGCAAGAAAAACTCAAGCCACCACCTTCTTGCTGCCAACTCTTGTATACTCCACTTCTATCCAAACAAACTTAAACAATACTCAAAGAAAGAAATTTACCTCCTGCTACGATAAAATAGCTACATTTGCCACCAATCCTTAGTGGACCCATCATTGCCACAGCATAAAGCAATTAAACTGTCTTGAACTGCACAGCTACCTAACATATGCACAACTAACTTCAGCACACAAACTCATTCATCGTCCAGAAATATGTCCTGCACTAAAAACATATACTGCCTGACTGTCCAGCAAGGGACCTCCTTTCCTGTAACTAAGTCTAATAATGTTGCAAGAGATTCACTCTACTCCCAATATGTTGCTAAACTCTAAAATAATATCCCCACACAAATAAAACACTGACAAACTCAACAGTTTTAAACCACAGCTTTAAACAATATCTTAGCCAATCCTGGTCCTGCACATGCTCATCACCAGGTTAAGACGTTGTGCCCACCATATGATACTCTCTGAATACTCTCCTTAAACAGAATACTCTCAAGCTCTCACTGAA
Source organism: Protopterus annectens (assembly GCF_019279795.1). Classification (NCBI taxonomy): domain Eukaryota; kingdom Metazoa; phylum Chordata; order Ceratodontiformes; family Protopteridae; genus Protopterus; species Protopterus annectens. Next base: position 480,275,122 of record NC_056746.1, read on the forward strand.
ATTACAACAGTTTTCATACATAACTGCTGCCTATATTTGTGCGTTCTCTTTAGTAACTTCTACCTCTGTAAAATCTTAGAGTGTATATAAATGTAAGCACTGTATGTATAACTACTGTATGTCTATAAATGTAAATAGAAATGTAACTAGTCCTTGTTTAACTGGAACTAAGTATAATGCACTGTAAACAAATGGAACGTTTCTCCTTGGGCCTCTGCTGAAAATGGGCACTGCCCAGTCGGACTTTCCTGGTAAACACAAATAAATAAATAAATACATACATTGCCTTATTTCTCATTGCTAGTGCCCACAGCTTTACATCTTGGAATGGGAATTGCTGAGGTAAAAGCAGCAAAGCTCACATTAATAGTTAAAGTGAAATTGTTCTCCAAAGAGTATGTTTTTGAGAAATCATTATATAAAAATCAGGGAGCAGTAACACTCCAGTTCTGTACAAACAGGTAGTTTTTGTTGCTTTTATCCATGGAAGTGAAGAAAAGATAACTGTAATCACTGATAAATTACTAAAGTTGCTAGGATTGCTGGCAAATTTAACAACTTAACAAAAGTGTGAAGGAGAGTCTCGAAACCACAATTTCGTATATTTAACAAAAACTACTATTAACCTATTTTGTACTAAAAAATATATAACTGTACTAAGAAGCTTTTCAGCAGTTAAAAGCATATATCAGACCAGTCCAATAAAAGATAATATTTAAAAAAGCACTTTAAGACGATTGTTAATTAAAGCAATGTAATTGTAACTAAATGTATAAAGAAAACCACCACATTTTTTGGGTCTATATTAGGTTGCTAAAAATGGTATTCCAGCGAACACCTATTCAGTGACTCGTAATCAGCAAAAAATCGCTTCAGAGATTTGTTGAATTCACTAAGGGCAAGAATATAGTTGCCCAAAGCGCAACGGACAACTGCAGAACTTTGCCCCTTTCTCCACTGTAGTGCGGTCTCGGAATTGGTATATATTGTTGGAAGGTGGGGGCAAGCCCCCCACTTGGGTGGATTTTAGTCAACTAAAAGTTGGTCTGTTGTGCTTCGGCAACTATTTTGTTGCGCTTATTAAATTCAGCAAATTGCTGACGCAGTTTTCACTGATTATGGGTCAATGAATAAGTGTTCGTCGGAATACCATTTCGTCAAACTAATATAGACCCATTTTTTTTTACATCTAGTCTTATTTACTTATTGCTTTTATGGGGACACAAAGTCCATGACCAGCACCAGATGAAGAGACTGAAAAAAACAAAATCACATCTACATGGCAGTTCCACTCTGGCCATTTTGGTATATAAGACTAACTAATTCATTAATAAAGAATAAAATACAAACATATGACTCAAAGATATATATATATATATATATATAGAGAGAGAGAGAGAGAGAGAGAGAGGGACATTTCATTTCATCGTGGAGTTTCCTTTGACAGAGTTTGCTCAAACAACCACAAAATCCTATAAATTGTGAGGCCAAAAGGAAAAAGGGGAAAACAGCAGTAACAGATCCCTGAGTTTTTATTTGCATGTTTAAACACAGCTATTGATGTTTGCATTCTGCAAGGTAAACATTAGCAAGTATGTTTATCCTATAATTCATTTATTCATTCATTCATGCATACATTCAGTCAATGCCAATAAGCTACTTAATGCAGTTAAAAGTTCCAGGGGAGCCAAAGTCCATCAAGTCACATTCATTGGGTACAAGACTGTGAACTAATTCTGAATGCACTGCCAGCTTTTTACAGAGTGCACACTCACACTCAGAGTAGCAGATCACAGACGCCTACATGTAATTTTGAAGAAGAGAAATTTATGCATGGCACTTCTTTGGGAGGAAACCAGGGCACAAAGCAAAAATCCACCCAAACACAGGCAGGATATGTAAATTCCACACAACTGACACCTAATGCATAACTAAACTGCAGAACCAAGTCCTGTGAAGTGATAGTTTCATAGGTTCATAGGTAGGTACTAGGCTATCTGTCTGAGGGCATTTATAAGCCTAGCCAGAGTGTGTCGGCTTTTGCCTCCCCATTGATTAATTAACTGATCCTCTGTCAAGCAGAGCCAATGAAATGATTCCAGGGGTGTATTTTCTGTTACCCATCCACTCATCAAGGTTTCTCTTGAAGAGTGTTAGTGAGTGGCTCTGCCTGATTTGATTTGGAACTTTGTTCCAAAGCATGGGGAGTCTCTGTGACAGGAATCTATTCCTCCAGCATGTTCTATTTATTGCCGCGGTGAGGATTAGCTCACTAGAGCGTGTGGCTCACAGTGACTTAGATTTCTTTAGGTGGAGTGTGTCCATCAATTTTGAGTTGGACATGGCTTTGTAAGTCAGGCAGAGATCACCTCTGAGTAAGCGATATGCCACTGAGTACAGTCAGAGTTTTTTCAGTCGGGCTGCATAGGACATATGTTTGAGGCCAGTAATCCTCTTGGTGAGGTACTTTTGTGGTCTTTCCAGCTGTTGGAAGTGTCTTGTGAGGTACATCCCAAATGGGGCATTGTACTCTATGATGGTTCTAATGAGTGACGAGTAGAGGGGCATTATAACCTCTTTATTTCTAGATGCGAACCCTTTATTAATTAGATGGGCCACATAGAAGGATTTCCTAACTACTTTGTCAATATGATTGTCAAAGGAGAGATTACTATCTACCTGGGTCCCCAGATCTCTTATTACCTGTTCTGTATTAAGGAGGCTGCCACCTATGTGGTAATTTGTGGGTGTTTTGTTTTTCCCACATATGATGACTATGCATTTTTTGGCATTTAGCTTGAGGCCATGACTTTGACACCAGGTGTCTGTCTCAGTAAGGCCCTTTTGGAGGATATCCAAGCCATTTGGAGAGTCAAATATGGCTCCCAGTTTGCAGTCATCAGCGAACTTGGTTAGCCATAGTCCTCCTGTGTTTGCATGTACTTCTGAGAAGTATATGCCGAATAGTAGGGGGTCCCTGGACCAAGCCGTGCAGGACACCACTTGTGACTGGTTTAGAGTCGGACCTGGAGCCTGCTATTCTTACCATGTGAGTTCTGTCTGCAAGCCAGTTGGCAACCCATCTCATGGTGTAGGGGTTTATGTTCAGGCTGGTGAGTTTTTCTGTAATACCCAAGTGGGGAATGGTGTTGAAAGCCTTGGCGAGGTCAAGGTAGGCTGTGTGAATCACCTTTCCCTCATCTATGGCCTTGGTGACTGTCTCAAAGAAGTGAACCAGGTTTAGTAGGCATGATCTGCCCTTAACAAAGCCGAATTGGGTCGGGTCAAGTGTTTGGAGGTTCACAATGTCTTTGTTAATGAGTTCCATGGCGATGCGCTCCATAGTCTTGCAGACCAGGCTAGTCAGGCTTATGGGGCGTTAGTTACCAGGGTCAGTTGTGGCCCCTCCTTTGTGGAGAGGAATAACCATTGCTGTGCACCATTCTATGCGAACATAGCCTGTGGAGAGGCTGAGGTTGAACAGCATGTTTGGGGGGGGGGGTTAGTTTGTTCTGCAATTCGTGCAAGATGCAGCCTGGGACACCATCTGGTCCCATTGATGCTGTGTTTTTGGCTTTTGAAAGGGCTGTTTCCACCTGTGTGTCTGTGATTTTTGGGACACTACACTTTTCTGGTATTGTTGTGGGCCCTTTTGGAGGTGAGAGGGCAGTGAAGTTTGCAATGAATCTATCTGCCAGGATGTTGGCAATATCAGTAGGTTCAGTATATTTTGTGCTATTTTGCACTAGTTCAGTGCATATCTGTGAGTTGCCACATAGATTCTTAACATAGCTAAAGAAGGCTTTGTGGTTATCTTTTGAATCCTTGGCTATTTTTCTTTCGAAGTTAGCCTTGGATGATTTCATGAGGGACCTTAGTTTCTTACTGATATTGATCGGGGATGTCTTTCCTTCTTGGGATTTGCTTTTTTTCTGAACTAGTTTCCTCCTTCTATTGTATAGCCTGTTTATTGCAGGGGTCCAGCAAACTGGTTTCCTTCTCTTAGAGGAGTGAGTCTTGGTTTTGCTAGTGATGGCACAATCCATGCATCCTTGCAGGTGCTCATATAGTGCATTTGTAAAGGTTTTTGCATCTTGGGCAGCATTATCCTTTAGCATGGGGTCTGTGAAACTTACCACCTCTGTCTTAAGTAAGGTGAAGTTTGCTTTAGAAAAGTTTTTTACTGTGGTTTCATTAAATGGGGGTGGTGGTGGTGGGGTGTGGACATCCAGAGTGATTAGTTTATGGTCTGATCTAACCAGTAACGGGTTGACCTCCGGTGTGGAACACCTGTCACCCATGTTGGTGATGACCAGGTCCAATATGTTTTTACCTCTGGTAGGGGAGTTTATCAGCTGATCCAGGGTGTTTGAGTTGATGAATTCCAGGAAGCACTGGGCCTGGGAATTTGTACTCGAGTAGATTTCCCAGTGAATGTTAGGGTAATTGATATCGCCCAATATCAGGGTGTTCGGTAGGACCTTCATGTTTTCCAGTGTCTCCAGAAAGGTGGAGTGGTGGTCCTGGGTCATGGAGGGTGATCTGTAGCAGGCCACAATTTGCATTGCAGATTTGCCGATGTTAGTTGCACATGGATGATCTCAGAGGTATCATGCTATGCCACTAACCTGGAGATGCAGGTATCCTTAATGAATATGGATACACCCCCTCCTTTTGTGTTTCGGTCCGTGTTCTGTGGCCGGAATGTGTGGTATGAGTTGTTGCCCAGTAGTGATAAATTGTTCTCTGGAGCCTTGAACCAGGTTTCAGTTACTGCACAGATGTCGATGTTCTTCATACTGAGGAGTGCTTTGAGCGCGTGCATTTTGAGATTTAAACTCCTGGCATTGAGTATCATAACCCTCAGTTTTTTGTTAATTGTGCTGTTTACGGAGATGGGTTTGACTTTTGAGCCTTGCCTAAAAAAGGCACTATGGGGGCAGCAAGAGCCTTGGCCAGTATTTGAAAGCCTAGGGGTGACAGGTGCAAGCCATCTCTTGCAAAGCAACGTGGCTTGTCGAGCATGTTGTCACAGGCTGACAGACACTGGATCCCCTTTGAATGACACCAGAAACTTAGACAATTGTTGAAATTGATCATTTTTTCTTTATACTGAGGTATCATTCTTGGTGAGGGCAGGATGCTACTCAGGGTCAGGGTCATATCAACCTGGGCTGCATGATCAGAGAGCTCTTCCATGTCTCTTTTCATGTAGTCCAGGGAGGTACATCTCAGGTCATTCACACCAACATGAACAATAACAGAGTCATATTTGTACTTGTTCTGGAGTGACCTGAGTGCTTGTGTTATGTGGTGGATTCTGGCTCCTGACAGGCAGCTAACAGTAACCTTCTGCTTGTCCAACCTAGTGAGTGGGACGTCAGTGTGCCTGACTATAGAGTCACCTATTACTAGTGTGTTAGGTATGTTATTTCACCTTAAAGGCTGTGATTGTGCAGCACACTGATTTTGTGTTTTATGTGTTGTCTGGTTTGTGGTGGGAAGTCCAGGTTGTTTGGGTGTCTGCTTTGGAGGTCTCTGATGCTTTTGCAGGTTTTTATTTAGAGCCTCCAAGTATGATTTTGTGTATTTATGTGTATTTTTAGCCAGTGCTGTTTTAGTAGGTCTGTGTGCAGCTGGAGGTGTGGTGCAAGTTTTAACCTTCTCCTCTTGACTGTCTGTTCCAGTCTTGGGTGGAGACAGCTTAGCTTCCAGTTTGGCTGCATAATTGCATCTCTCGCATACGTTAGTATTTTGTGGTAGGAGGAGAGGGTTGTCTGTGTACATGAGGTAGTTGTAACATTGCCTCAGGATACCCAGATCCACCAGCTGGACTGGAGAGTGCACCTGAAGTTGCCCTTTGGTCATGCCTGAATACTAGGGTGAGCGTCTTAGTCGCTTGGTTGTTGAGGGGTGCATAAAGAGCCTTGCCCTGCTGGGCAATCAGTGTCAGGGTATATTAGTGCTTGCTATTAGGTCTGAGCAAGTGCTGGGCTGTAAAATGCTTTTTGAGTGCTTAGGTTGAGACTAGTTTCAAGGGAAAAACTGAAGAGGAGACTTAGTGGAGCCGGGAATAATTTAACCGTAGCTAACTGGCATTGCCCGGTGTGCAAAACTGTGCAAATGCGGTTTTTATAGTAGGGAAATGAAAGAGATGGAAATTAGGCCAAAATGGCCAATAAACTACTAACTTCTGGGCTGGAACCACGCCTCCAGGGCAGATAGGTTGCTCAAAGCTCCCCTCTCTCACAGTTGAACAGAGAAACTTCCTTCTATCCAAGTAAGGTATGGGCAACTCAGAAACTAGTATCACAGCCCTGAATTCAGCACTAGCCTGAAAACTGGACTATACTAGCTTAGAAAGGCGGGAAACAAGGAATTTTTTTTTTGTTTTGTTCTTTTGAAAAGATAAGGTACAAACTGTAAAAAATACACTTAAAACACATTTAAATGACTACAAGAGATCAGAAAAGGCTATTGCACTTTAGTGTGTAGGCTACAACAGTTATCCAAATTATTTAAACAAAAAACAAATTTTTAAAAGTGCAGGCAGTCAAATAAGTACAATATGTGAAAAAACAAGCTTTTAAATCACAATAAACTCTGGAAAATCTGTGTTTAGGCAGAAAGCAGTTAAGTACAGCAAGTAAGTACAGAAAACTGATACTTAATCACTCCAAAGTCTCTCTTCTAAGCTAGAAGGCTTGTATCATTTTAATGCTTTCTAGTGCTACCCAGTAAGTTAGTTACAGGAAAGATGGGAAACAAGCACATATGTGGTCTTTTAAACCAGAAAGTTGAAAGAAACAGACAAACTGTCCAAATGGTCAATAAACTACAATTTCTGGGCCAAGAACCTCTCCTTTCATGGTAGACAGGCTACCTAGTGCTTACCACTCCCACTGATAAGCTAGAAGGCTTTCTTCCAACACAGAAAGGCCTGCGAGGCTCAGAAGCTCACCAACAGTCCTGGATACAGCAACTCTGTATCTGGAGTAGGCTAGTTACAGGAAAGGTGGGAAACAAGCGCAAGTGTGGCTTTTAAACCAGAATGTTGAAAGAAATGGAAAAAAACCGCCCAAACAGCCAATAGCTACAATTTCTGGGTCAGGAACCACTCTTCTTGTGGTAGATAGGCTACCTAATACTTACCACTCCCACTGATAAGCTAGAAGACTTCCCTCCAACACAGAAAGGCCTGGGGGGCTCAGAAGCTTACAAAGAGTCCTGGATACAGCAAATCTGTACCTGTACTAGACTAGTTATAGGAAAGGTGGGGAACAAGTACAAACATAAGCTTTTAAGCCAGCAATTTGAAAGAGATGGAAAACTGCCCAAACGGCCAAATAAACTACAATTTCTGGACCAAAACTCACTCTTCTCATGGAGGATAGGCTACCTAGTGCTTACCACTCTCACTGATAAGCTAGAAGGCTTCCCTCCAACACAGAAAGGCTTGGGGGACTCAGAAGCTTACTAACAATCCTGGATACAGCAACACTGTAACCAGACTAGGCTAGTTATAGGAAAGGTGGGAAACAGGCACACGTGCGGCTTTCAAACCAGAAAGTTGAAAGAGATGGAAAAAAACTGCTCAAACAGCCAATAGCTACAACTTCTGGGCCAGGGACCACTCCTCTTGTGGAAGATAGGCTACCTGATGCTTACCACTCCCACTGATAAGCTAGAAGGCTTCCCTCCAACATGGAAAGGGTTGGGGGGCTCAGATGCTTACAAAGAGTCCTGGATACAGCAAATCTGTACCTGGACTAGACTAGTAACAGGAAAGGCGGGAAACAAGCGCAAACACAGACTTTAAAATCAGAAGGTTGAAAGAGATGAAAAAGCATCCCAAACGGCCAATAAACTATAATTTCTGGGCCAGAAACCACTCCTCCTGTGGTAGATAGACTACCTAGTGCTTACCACTCCCACTCCCACTGATAAGCTAGAAGGCTCCCCTCCAACACAGAAAGGCTTGGGGGGCTCAGAAGCTTACCAATAGTCCTGGATACAGCAAGTCTGTATCTGAGCTTGACTACTTACAGGAAAGGCAGGAAACAATTTTAGAATTTTTTTTTTGTTACAGAAAAGCAGCTAAAACAGCAGTAAATACGATTCAAATTGTAGTGCAGGACAGCTCACCCAATTGTGTAGCAACACTACGACAAATACAGTTCAAATAAATGCAATTAAATTAACAAATGACTAAAAAACAAGTGTAGAAGGCAGTAAATTAGAAGGCTACTAACAAGCAGTAATAAGTGCAGAGTAAGAGCGGCTGAATAGATATCACGCAGAAGAGCAACTAAGACAGTTACAGTAAGGGCAGCTGAAAAAAAAAAAAAAATATATATATATATATATATATATATATTTTTTTTTTGAGGGAGGGAACAGAGCAGGATTAAGAGGCTACAGGGATTGCCCTTCCCAAATGCTCTCTTTGTACACAGTAGGAGTGCTTAAAATCAGAATATGATCTTACTGCACTCAGCTGAGTGAGCAAATGAGATGGGCTCAGAAGGAGTATCCAAATGCAAACCTACAACAGGGGCAAGCAATTTCAAAGCCACCAACATTAACACCAAAACAAGAACAGGGAGGGTGGATGGGGAACTTACTGTAGAGAGACAGCCACAACTTCAGTTGAGTTAATATTCAGTGAAAAACACAAATAAATTAATTAAATACAGTACTATATGCAAAAGAGCAGATAAAAGTGTACTTAAATTCACTTATACGTCCAGCTGGTTTCAGGTAGATGTTAGCCGGCCAAAGCTCTGATATTAAGCAGAGATAACTCAAAATGTGCCACTTATATAAGGCAAGACAGGATGTCAGTGATGAACTGAAACTAACCCCCACTGCTATCAATGGCTACACAGAAATTCTATAAAGTACTCTGTAGAAAGACAGCCACAACTTCAGTTGAGTTAATATTCAGTGTAAAACACAAATAAATAAATTAAATACAGTACTATATGCGAAAAAGCAGATAAAAGTGTACTTAAATTCATTTATACGTCCAGCTGATTTCAGGTAAATGTTAAGCCGGCCAAAGCTCTGATGGTGCTTCTTTCCCTACTCTTTTGAGTTTTTAGATTAATACACCTCTGGTAGCTGGAACACCTTTGCGAGCAGTCTTTGTGGCAAGCTGTTTACGGGAAGCCTTTCCACCGGCAGTCTTACGAGTGGTCTGCTTTGTTCAAGCCACAATGACTGCAAAAATCTGTCTTGCAAAGTAGTTCCAGTAAACACCTCATTTCATGTTCTTTACATGAAAACCACAATGGAGTAGCCTTGATATTACTGCATTTTAATAAAGATAGCCTGGAAAAGAAGTTGGGACTTTATGCTGCAATGTTTTTTTCCCAAATAGTTGTGTGTGACAGAGATTGTCATTATTTAAATTTAGTGTAAAATATTAAATCTTTTAAAGGGTGATTTCCTTTATGTTTGGCATGATCCCTCTTTAAGTGTATAAAGTGATACATGTTAACTTTAGATCAGACTTCAGATGTTGAAATTTAGAAATGCAGAAGTGTTTACAGGATTCCCAAGAAATCCTGCAACTGTCTCTCAGCTATATTAGACACATAGTGAGGAAGATAATGTAAGAGTAAAGGACTACAGAGTGATAGATAAAAGGGATGGAAAAAACATTATTCATTACCTGAATACTGCAACATCTCCCTCTGCAATGGACCTCCTGAACCCTGCACTACAGCATTCTTCTTGTTTTAGGCAAATTAAGAAAAACAGGTACAGACAAACCTACACCATATGAATGTTTTCATAAAGGTGTGGTGAAGTAAGAATGTAAAAGTATCATGTAGAAACCAGCAAGGAAGTAAACTACTGCCTGAATCTCAGATATATTAAGAGCAAGCATATGTGGTGCAGAGATGAGGCAAAAAGGATGAGTAAAATATCCATAGTGAACCCCAAATAGTCTATTAATCTGACCTCACTGTTTAGCATATTACTGTATTTGGAGCCATTGTGTAGTATACATTGTTAAAGTATTATATTATTACTAGCGATCTCTAACTACCTTTTCAATTTTGTATGTCTTCTCACTGTTACAGTTTGTTATTATTTCCTGAGATAACTAAAATAACTGTACTGTTGTCACTGTCCCAGTAACAGATTAGTATTAATGCATCATGCCTCAAGTTGTGACATCTGTATTTCATGTATGCACTGATTACTCCTCATTTGAAAAGTGTATGCTTTTAACTCTTTTGTCTCAGCCATATGGCCCAGACAGGGGATAAAATGGGTCATGCACCAGCCCACTCACCCAGTAAACACGCAAATAAATAAATAAACACATCAATAGATAAATAAATAAGCAAATAAATAAATGTATACTATAACATTAAAATTAATGACCTACACTGTACTGTTTTGACTTCTTACATGTTCATTAGTTAGATATGCATTACTGTTCATTGTACATATTCTTCTTAGGTACCACTATGGAGTTGTCTCCCCAGGACTCTGGTGAGAAACTGGACTTCCCAGATGGACATTCTTGATTAACAAATGCAAATTAATTATTCTAACTGCAATCAAATCATCATAATCAACATCATCAACCCCCCCTTTCCCCATTTTCTACACGCTACATGGGGTTGGGGTATTCTGCTAACGTCACCATCTCTCTCAGTTTAATGCCACACTCCTGCCTTCTTCGACACTCATACCTGACTGTCATAGTTCTTCTCTCACACAATCCATCCACCTCTTTGCTGGACATGCTTGCTTCCTTTCAACTTCTTCCTGTCTGTCCCAAATCTTCTTCACCAGATTGTCTTCTGCTTTTCTGCACGTGCATCCGAACCACAGCAATCTGTTCTCTTTGATCTTTTCTGCAATTGGAGCTACTTTGCCTTCTGCACTTATGTCCTCATTTCTTCATCTGTACCACAGTGTGCATCCTACTACCCTTCTCAGGCACTTCACTTCCATCACCTCTAGCTTCCTAATCTGCTCAGCCTTTAATGCCCAAGTTTCTGTACTATACAGTAGTACTGGTCACACCACTGTCTTGTACACCTTACTTTTCAGATTCTTTGACATTCTTCTGTCATTCACTACACCTGGTACTCTATGCCAGTCAGCAACGGCCTTAGGTCAACTGGTGCCCTAGGCAAAAGGGCTCCATGGCGCCCCCCACCACACTACCTGGTGCCCCCATCCTGGTCTAACTACATCAATTAAATGCTAGAAAAGTGCCCCTGCTAGACTGGCACCCTAGGCGGCCGCCTAGCTGGCCTATGACTAAGGCCGGCTATGATGCCATTTGGCTGCAGCCCCTCTGATTCTAGCTTTGACATCTTCATTCAGACTTCCCGTATCCTCAACCACCCTTCCCAGATACTTGAAACTATTAACAGTTCCACTATCTTCCATTCTATCTCAATTCTCATCTTCTTCTGATTTCCCCAGTTTGCTGCCATTACCACTGTCTTGTCGCTGCTTAGTTTCATCCCATGTGCCTTTGGTTTTGCATTCCCTTCCCCTATTGTTTGATGACATTCTTGCTCAGAGTCTGCCTGTAATGCCACATCATCTGCATACACAACTTTGTTGATCTATCCCCTCTGAGCTGTTTGCTAATGTAGTCTATCACCAGTATGAACAGCAGTGGGCTCAGAGCTGAACCTTGGTGCACACCCACTCCCACTGGGAACCCTTCTGTGAGACGGAACACTGTTCATACTTGAGTCATTGGGTCCTTGTACGTGGCTTGTATTATCTCTACCAATGTTTCTGGGACAGTACTGCCCAAATCAGCTTTCATGGGATCTTGTAATATGCTTTCTCCAAGTCTAGGAATGCCCAGTTGGACTATTTCCTCATCTCTAGATTCTTATCAACTATCTGTCTCACTGCAAACATCAGGTCAGTTGTGCTGTATCCTGGTCTAAATCCAAACTGCTCATCTCCCATCTTACATTCTAGTACTCTGTGTATCCATTTATCAATCACCCTCTCCAGAACTTTCATGCAATATGACAGGAGTTTGATGTCTCTGTACTGCCCACAGTTGTGGATGTCCCCTTTGTTCTTGCACACTGGCACAAGTATGCATAGTTTCCAGTCATCTGGGATATGCCCTTCTCTTCACACTGTTATGAGTACCCTCAGGAGCCATTTCTCCCCTATTAGCCCCAGCATCTTTATCATATATGCTGTGACCTAATCTGAGCCTGCTGTTTTCCCTGACTTCATTTTCCTTAGTGCTATTCTTACTTTTTCTAGGGTGGGCTCCTCTTCTTCTCTTATCGTATGCTGTGTCTGGGGAAGTACAGCTTCTGTGGGGGGTTTCTTCCTTCAGAAGCTGCTGGAAATACTCCTTCATCTACCTTTTATTTCCTGTGAGCTGGTGAGCAGATTGTTGCTGGCATCCCTTATGAAGGGTGTCAGACTATCTTCTTTACCTTTCTGTCTTTGCCTTGTGACCTGATATAGTTTCTTTGGCCACCTACTGAGTCACTTTTAGAAGCTGGTAGAAAACCTCTGATGCCCTGTTCTTTGCTATTCCAACTCATTTATTAGCTTCTTTGTTTGCCAACCAGTATTCCTTTCTAGCCTGGTTGGTCTTTTCTATCTCCCACTTTTCCTGCACTCCTTTTTTCTTTTGATGACTTGCTAGACTTCTGTGCAGCATTCCACCACCAGCTTTCCTTATGTGTCTTATTTCCATACCTGGCCCAGCCACATATCTGTTCTGTGGTCCTCACGCATGCTGAGGCACTGCCATTCTTCTTCAACTCCACCTCTTTCCTCCTTTTCTTGGGGTGCTAGAGCCCTGAGTAATTCCTTGAACTGTTGTACAATCTCTCCAGTCAACTTACAGGTCTTCAGTCTGGTTTCTGTTGACTGTGACACCCGTGCCCTGGCCCAGCAATCAAGGAGCCTCAATCCTCACCACTAACACCAGTGAGGAGCATCTCATATAGGAGAAAAGGATAACAAATACATACAATAAAGTCCAATTTCCCTAAAGAGCACACAGAGATCACAGTCTGTCTGGGGCTGGTTTCTCCCTTTCTCTCCAGGTCCCCAATAAGACTCCCCACTGGCACAGCTATAGTTCCAGATCTCAGCCAGCTGGGAAAGCTAAAACCTCCAGCAGCCTCACTGTCCAACCAGTGCTTCATGCTCCTGCCCAAGTAGCTGACATACATACACTTTGAGATAAGAGTTTATACAACCACACAGACACTCCTGGGGAAGGCTGGCACAGGTTCGCCAGCTGTGCACCTTTTATCCAGACTATATGGTAGAAATCACTGCCACCACCCAGCTAATATTTATCAGCTACTCAAAGGCTCTTAAAAGGGTGTCCAATTATTACTGTGCAATATTATTATCCAATTGGTAGTATAACTAAACAGAGAAGACTTATTAGAGTGACTTGGTACAAGATCACTATATACATGCAATGTACTCTTCAAGCTTAACTTATCTCTACACAAAACAGCCACAGTTAAAAGGGTTTAAAAATATGTAATAATAAATAATTAAAAATACAATGCAATACTTTTTACTACCCGGTGCTAGTCAAGAGTTCAGAGATCCTTAAATAATATTAAAAATCTAATACAAAGATGGAATAAATTATTCTTTTCGATGGAAGAAAGGCTTTATATAATTAAAATGATCATATTTCCAAAAATTCTTTATGTCATACAAGCTTGTTCTTTGCCACCAGCTAAATCGCACCTAAAACAATTAAATGATTTAATGGTAGGATTCCTATGGTATCCAAAAAAAACAAGGATAGCTATGAAGTATCATCTAGATGATTGGGATATAGGTGGCATAGGTTTACCAGACATAGAAATATATTTGCATTCATCCATTATTAAAACAATATCATTATGGCTAAATACAAAATATACATCAAAATGGAAGCTAGTTCATGAGAGAATCTGGTTAAAATCAGGATTTGTAGTAGCAAATTAGTATACAGATTTCATACCAAACAATTTTCTATGGCTGATGAAGGAATATATGATGATACATAAGAATAAAAATATAAGTTCCAAATACATTACTTATACATTAAAAATTTTCCAAAATCTTATTAATAGCAATCCTGATATTAAAGCATGGTCATTTCTTTTATATCCAGTAGCGTACACACAAGGTAATATAATAACATTTAATATGGAAGTAGTCAACATGCTTAAAGAAAAGGGATTAATATATTGGCATCAATTGCTAAACTCTGGAAAACCTCTGACAATAGACCAGATTAAACAGAAATTAAATATGGAAGATAGTTAGGTGGTTACATGTACAAGAATTAAGACAGTATATATTAAGCAAACAAGAAACAATGCAACCATCAATAAGACAAAATGTTCCTAACCTTATAGAACATATAATATTACTAACGAATCAACCCATTACTGGAAAGGGATACTTATCATCTATTTATAAAACAAACAAAAAATAAAAATGCATAATAATGACAAAATATGGAATTATTATAGATCAGTTAATGGACATGTGCCAAATGACAGAGATAAAAACAAATTCTTCTCTCTCCAAAGCAGACATCACTTTCATTACATTGGAGACTTTTACATGGCAATTCATACACAGATCTTATGTAACCCCTCATAAAATGGAACTTATGTTTAAGAAAAATATTGGCTGCTGGAGATGTGATTTATCAATAAAAGCAGACTGGCAACATATGTTCTACGAATGCCATTTGATTAAACCATATTGGGATAAAATAAATTATTTTCTGCAAATGGTATTCAATGATAAATTCCAGATTTCCAAATCTATTATTTTGTTTAATGCACCTGTACCTGACTGTGTGCCAAGAACAAAATATGTAATCTTATGGACTCTCCTAGCTATTGCAAGGAAGAACATTACATCAAACTGGAAATCCAAAACTTCTCCAACTTTTAAGCAGTTTATGAATATGGTGTCAGCAGTATCGCAATTGGAAATGAACACTATTAAAGGAAGAACTGAAAGAACTACATCATTATACATAGCATGGCAAAAAGTAACTGAAATACTGGAGAATAATGACTGCAGCAGATTATAATCAGGAAACAATTGTATATAAAGTCAATTATATGTCAACAATAGACACCCTTGTAAATACTTTATTTTGGTTTTAATGTTTGATATCTGTTTAGAGGTTTTAGCCTACCTTTTTAAATAATTTGTAAATACTTCATTGTCATAAATAACCTGCATTCATGCTTTCTTGTTTTTTGGAAATGAATAAAAATATTTTAAAAAAAAAAGAGTTCAGAGATCACAGAGAAATACTTAAAATAATTCAGTAGTACAGTTCTGACATCACAGAAAAACACTTAGTCTAATACTTCTAGTTTCTAGCTATTTCTAAGAGAAAACACAAGTCTAAGATAAACTTGTATATAGAGCAAAGGCAGAGTGCTGATGAGTTGGATGGTCAAGACAAAAATGCTTAATGCTATCTGATTCTCTCTGTTTTTAAAATCACATTCCTGGTTCACATTACATCATTCTTCACACTTCGCTGGGTTCCCAGGCTAACAGAAACTACACTTACATTCTTTAGTAAGCCCACACCAGATATAAAGGATAATGAGGAAAACATACTCAATAGCGAGGAGAATGTGTTGAACAGATGGAAGGAGTACTTTGAGGGGCTGATGAATGGAGAGAATGAGAGAGAGGGAAGGCTGGATCATGTGAGAATAGTGAATCAGGAAGTGCAATGGATTAGCAAGGCAGAAGTAAGGATAGCTATGAAGAGGATGAAGAATGGAAAGGCTGTTGGTGCAGATGACATACCTGTGGAAGCTTGTAGGTGTTTAGGAGAAATGGCAGTGGAATTTTTAACCAGATTGTTTGATGAAATCTTGAAAAGTGAGAGGATACCTGAGGAGTGGAGAAAAAATATTTTGGTACCAATTTTTAAGAATAAGGGTGATGTGCAGAGCTGTAGTAACTACAGAGGAATAAAACTGATCAGTCACAGCATGAAATTATGGGAAAGAGTAGTGGAAGATAGGTTAAGAAGGGAGGAGATGATTAGTGATCAGCAGTATGGTTTCATGCCAGGAAAGATCACTACAGATTCAATGTTTGCTCTGAGATTGTTGATGGAGAAGTACAGAGAAGGTCAGAAAGAGGTGCATTGTGTCTTTGTGGACTTAGAGAAAGCATATGACAGGGTGCCTAGAGAGGAGTTGTGGTATTGTATGAGGAAGTCGGGAGTGGCAGAGAAGTATGTAAGAGTGGTACAGGATATGTACAAGGGTAGTGTGACAGTGGAGAGATCTGCCATGGGAGTGACAGATGCATTTAAGGTGGAGGTGAGATTACATCAAGGATCAGCTCTGAGCACTTTCTTATTTGCACTAGTAATGGACAAGCTGACAGACGAGATCAGAAAGAAGTCCCCGTGGACTATGATGTTTGCAGATGACATTGTGATATGTAGTGAGAGTAGGGAACAGGTTGAAGAGACCCCGAAGAGATGGAGATATGCTCTAGAGAAAGGAATGAAGGTCAGCCGGACTAAGGTGGAATATATGTGTGTGAATGAAAGGAAGGATAGAGGAATGGTGAGGATGCAGGGATAAGAGTTGGTGAAGGTGGATGAGTTTAAATACTTGGGATCAACAGTTCAGAGTAATGGCAAGTGTGGAAGAGAGGTGAAGAAGAGAGTACAGGCAAGGTGGAGGGGGTGTAGAAAAGTGTCAGGCCTGATATGTGACAGACGAGTACCAGTAAGGGTGAAAGGGAAGGTCTACAAAAAGGTAGTGAGACCAGCTATGTTATATGGGTTGGAGACAGTGGCATTGACAAAAAGGCAGGAGTCAGAGCTGGATGTGACAGAGTTAAAGATGTTAAGATTTGCACTGGGTGGGACGAGGGTAGACAGGATTAGGAATAAGTATATTAGGGGGTCAGCCCATGTTGGACAGTTTGGAGACAAAGCCAGAGAGGCGAGATTGCATTGGTTTGGACATGTGCTGAGGAGGGATGCTGGGTATATTGGGAAAAGGATGCTAAGAATGAAGCTGCCAGGTAAGACGAAAAGAGGATGGCCTAAGATAAGGTTTATGGATGTGGTTAGAGAGGACATGCAAGTGGTTGGTGTGACAGAGCAAGATGCAGAAGACAGGAAGAAATGGAAACAGGTGATCCGCTGTGGTGACCCCCTAACTGGGAAAAGCCAAAAGAAGAAGAAGTAAGCTCACACCAGGTCAGGAAGCAAAGCCATAAAGGACATTTATGCATGCAAATTTTGGCCATTAACTCGGGCCTTAAAACAATAGCAAGAACTCCTTCACCTAGACAGGCCGGAGCCAACTTTAAAGATCAAAGACAATCATAAAATGCTTGACTTAGCTTCCTTACAGCAGAGTGCACTGTTGTTACATTATTTTCCTGTTCCACATGTGACACTATTTTTACCATTTAAGACAACAAGCCTGTGGTTTACATTAATATTTACAGATGACAAAATGATCTATAAAATTCTATCTGGCTAGGCTGACAGCCTTCACATTGACCTTACAGTCTTCTATGATGACTGCTTGCAGATGATTGTTGCAATAAGTTGTTTATGCTGTGGGCCAACTGTTTCACTGGGGATAACTTTGCAATCATTGATTCTGCCCCAGTGCCCTTTCCTTACTAGGAGGAAGTCTACCTGAGTTGCATATTGGCCACTCTTTATCTTGTGACTGTCTCTCTTTCTGAACCATGTATTGGCTACTATCAAGCCATTTGCCAGACAAAAGTCTGTAATGGCCTGTCCTTCTTTATTCCTGTTGTCCCATCCATGTGGACCCAGACGGTCCTCATATCCTGTTCTGTCTGGCCTATGTGCATTCAAGTCCTCCATTATCAACACCAATTCCTGTTGTCCTGCATTATCTAGTAGGTCCTGCAACTGCTGTCTGAATGCACTTTTCTTCTCACTATCACAACCCTGTTGTGGGGCATAGGTTGAGATTATGGATACTGCCATATCATTACACAGGAGTCTGATTGCCATGCGTCTGTCATTAATTCTGATGATATAACTCACTGTCTTCTGAAGACTTTCTCTCACCATAATTCCCAAACTGTTTCTACCCTCTCCTTTCCAAGCCAATTAGCTTCACTGCACTGTCCCTCCATCTTGTCTCTGGGATACATAGTGAGTCCTGCCTCCTTCATATCACTGTGTCATCCACTTCCAAGCTGCATCCTGTCAGTGAACCTACATTAAGTGCAGCAATTGTACAAATTTTGTATTATCAAATAATACAAAACATGTCTACAGTGTTTTTCGTGTATCACATGAACAGGAAAATTAAACAAAAGGTATAATGGGAGAATGTAAGTTATAGTATAGTATTAAAGGTCCCACATATAAGTATGAAGAATGTATAGAATGGATGTTTTCCTAACTCTTATATAAAGATAGATGGGAAAGACAAGAAACCAAAGCCAAAGTTAGGTCACAAAAGTTGTTTTCAAATACAGGTAGGATATTCTGCTGAAAGTACTCTCAAATTTACTTTGGCTACTGAAATTTGATTACAAGGTGGGGAGGTAAGGTGTAAATTTGATTCCAGGTATTCATTAACATAATCTCTATGACTCAAAGAGGAACCAGGACGAATGGATGGTGCACCGTAAATTCTTACTGGGGATAGTGCCCACAAACCTCCTGGACATGGGCAGTCATCACTAAATGCAATCTTCGGTATTGGCTAGTACTTCTATGGTATTACATTGAGTTGAAATGGTCAGGCTTAAAATGACCAGTAATCTCCTATGATCCTATGATCATGAACTATGGCTGGTACCTCCCCAGTCCCAGCAAATATTTCACAAACCCAACACTTGGATATGAAAGAAATCAGAAAAAAAGTGAGAAACACAATAAATGTTTCTTTTTGTTATAACTAAATGAATACTTTCTGCAATCAGTGCCACTAAAATGACTTCTATCATTGCATATTGCAGAATATATAAACCAGACCTTTCTTCCCAACTTGTGTTAAGATAATATTCTGAAGTGCAAACATTTGCAGTGGTTTCTGGAGGTTTTTTTTGCAACTGCTTGTGTACCAAGTGCTAGAAGACCACTGTCTTGAAGCCTGGTACCTGAGCATCTTGTAGATCATATAGGCTGCAGCTCATGGTCAAATTTGAATATGAATTCAGGCAAGCAGCTGCCGTACCTTACCTGAACACATAATTCAAGTTTTAACAAGGTAAATGCAACAGCCATGGGGAGTGTGTGGGTGGGAATATAGATTAGAGCATAGGTTGGGAAGGAAATGTATGTTTAGGTTGCAGGAAGGAAGTTTTAGGGTTAGGAAGCAGAAGAAGAGTTTTAGGCTTAGGGAATAGAAAGGGAGTTTAGAGTTGGGGAGCAGCAGAGTAGTTTTCGGTTTATGGAGCAACTGGGGAATTTAAGTTTAGGGAGGAGGATTGGAGTTTTCAGTTAGGCGAGTGATCAGGGATTTTAGATTTAGAGAGGAAGAGGGGAGTTTTTTCTCATGTCTCTCAGCTTGTTCTCTTTGCCGGGGATTTGAAGTGCTGAGGGAGTGATACATGCCTCTGTCTATAGTCGACTGTCAGATATAAATCACCTCTCTGCATTAGAGGTATGAACATGTACCCTTATTTGCTTAGATCCCACATAACATTCTGGTGCTTTGACATAGGCAGCTTCTCCCTCGAGGTCTAGAGATTGGGATAAATACACATAGCTCCATGTCTCTTAAACTGTAGTTTTGATTAAGAGATGTCCAAACCCAACCACCAAAGCATCTTTCATCAGGAGCTGCAACAGGTTCATCTTCAAGAGTGTAAGGCTCACCTGGAGGTTAGAGTGAGTTTCCAGCACTCCTAGGCATTGCTGGAACAGTTAACATTGGTTTGTACATTGGGTTCTGCAGCTAATGACTCTGCACAGTCCACTGCATTGGGTTCTGCAGCTAATGACTCTGCACAGTCCACTGCATTGGGTTCTGCAGATAATGACTCTGCACAGTCCACTGCATTGGGTTCTGCAGCTAATGACTCTGCACAGTCCACTGCATTGTGTTCTGCAGCTAATGACTCTGCACAGTCCACTGCATTGAGTTCTGCAGCTAATGACTCTGCACAGTCCACTGCATTGGGTTCTGCAGCTAATGACTCTGCACAGTCCATTGTAACTCGCACATCCTCGTGCATGAAAATAACACCATGAATATAATTTCATCCAGCAAGTCCAGAAGGTACACTAAGGTCTCAGCATGGACACTCCGTTATGTCCACATGCCAAATTCATTAATTCATGGGCTGTTCTCTTCAGACAGGAATGACTATTGTTGGAGCATGTCCAACTCTATGCTTGTAAACACTTTATCTGAAATGAGCAAAAACAGGACTTAGTCAGTTTATTGTTTAGAAGGGACTACAAACATGGTAGCACTGACTACAGGAATGCTACCAGGGAGTCCTTCAGTGGGACCACCAGAAATCAGTCATTCAGGTAGGCAATATGTAGAGATCTTCCTCCTGCAAGGTTTTGGCCACCATGGTCAACAACTTAGTAAGGACCCTGAGCATCAAGAAAAGCCCAAATGGTACACCTTGAACCTACATTGATACCCGCCTAGAGTGAAGTGAAGGAATTTCTTGTGTGGGCCATACACAATAATGGGCCAAAAAACTATCTTTCATATCCATCAAGATCATCAAAATGTTCTTTGGCAACAGGAATCATATTTTACAGCTTTAATGCTAATATACCTCTCAACTGTCAAGAATTTGCAGAATATCCAGATGTTTAGCTTATATTTTTGACCTGTTCCTCATACAATTTGTAGGTTTCTGCCAAATTGTTGGAGACTGCAGTCAGTAAATAATGTCAAACATTGGCGTTCCAGACTCCATATCCTTTAGAAAATGCATATTAATTAAAAAAAAGCAATTATTCTAGCAATTTTTTTAAGTTTATGAGAGTAATATTTTAAATATATCCCTGATTTCAACTCTTTATTCCCATTATTTTTGGCTTTGTTTAGAATTATTGAGCAAATTCTCTATATTAGCTTATCGAATGATGAAAAGAACAAACACGCTTTCATCGATCCAAAAAGGTTGAAACCCCTAAAAAGCGAAGACACGGAACAGCGAAAAAAAAATTGCCGCTCTGCAAAAAAAGAAAAAAACAAAAAAAAAAAATTCAAACAAGTTCAAACAAAATGAACTGGGGGGGGTTGCCCCCCACATGCCCCAATGTAGGGGGCTGTGCCCCCCAAACTCCCCCTACTTAAATATATCAACTCCGAGATCACACCATAGTGAAGGAAATGCCAAAGTCTCAAAAATGACCCACCAATTGTTTTCCTTGAGAAAAAATCAATGGTCCATGTCTTCATTGTTTAGGGGTTTCGACCTTTTCAGATTGATGAAAGAGCATTCACTCTTTTCATGATTCGATAAGGTAATTTAGACCTTTGAGCAAAGATGTTGAGAAGTACGCTAATGAGCTAGTGAAAGTAATTTGCATACTATGCAGTACATAGACATTGTGGAGGTTATACCACCTCTACTGAATGTGTGTGTGTGTGTGTGTGTGTGTGTGTGTGTGTGTGTGTGTGTGTGTGTGTGTGTGTGTGTGTGTGTGTGTGTGTGTGTGTGTGTGTGTGTGTGTGTGTGTGCATTTCTTAAGCCTTTTAAATATGACATGGTGTCAGAAAGACAAGAATTACCTGCCAGAACTGAAGAATTATAGCTGCAGAACTGAATAAATACATGTGCTGTGATGAATTGTTCTGTTTTGAAATATAGAAATATGGCTCAACTGCATACTTTCATTAGAATGAAGTTTCACTGAAAATTTAAAGTTTGAATTGAAAAAAACTGATTTATTCTTGACTGCAAGTGGTTACATTTCATGGAAATATACTTGATGGGTCGCATCCTCATCCATTTAATACAACATATAACATTTACAGAAATTAAAAATGTTTATATTACCAAGGCAGAGAAAGTCAAAAGACAATACATTTTTAGTGAGATGGATGATTCCCTAATAAAGGCCAAGATAATTTGTTGTATTATAAATTATAAAAACAAACGTATTAACATAAATAGACTTGACCCTATCAAAAGCTGTTGATGTGTGCAGAAAAAGTGAAATGACTAGTACACAAACTGCCAGACAAAAAATGTATGTAAAATAAAATGTAACTCAAATAAACAGGCAAAAAATAAATATAAATGGTAGATGTATTGTAAAGGTAATAGATACAAAAAAGAAAGGCATGTGGTAATGTACTATAACAAAGTTAGAATACAGCAAAAACTGCTCATGTAGCTAAAATTCAGGCCTACTGTATGTGTATATAATTCAAGCACTGTCCTGCCTTTAATCAATAAATATAACATGACATATTGTAACATGCACAAAGCCAGAGCAAGCATGTTCAAAAGAATGTGCATGTTGCTGAATGTAAATATGAAAAATAAAACATCTGTTGGTGCTGTGGAACTGTGATGACTTAATACTATTCAATCTGAAAATGCCTCTAAGTCACTCAGACAGTAGTGCAATGTAGGCTGCTGGCAATTAACACTGATAATGGACGGAATATGGAATTCAAACTTAATATAGGTTCAGAGTGTCACTATCCAGTCAAAAGTACTTTTAAACAAATGGTACTGAAAAATACTCTTAAAAGAGCTGTGTGAGTACTGTTGGCATGTTCTAGCCACTAGGTAACACCAGTGAGTCAGAAACTGCTGCCATGCAGGATAAAAGTCTGAAGAATATACTCCTTTTTCAATTAACAGCACTTGTTTGTTTGTGTCTTTCGGCTTTTCCCGGTTAGGGGTTTCCACAGCGGAACTCCGGTCCGCTAATGACTGGCAGTTGATTTTTACGTACCGGCTTGCAGGCCTGACGCACAACCTTCAACGAAGGTACGCCCATTCATGCATGTCTCCATGCAGAAGACGTTCTAGCTGAGAATCTAACCAGACAGTGTCTTACTATGAGGTGACAACGCTACCACAGCACCACCACCGCGTTCAAATAACAGCACTAAAAGAAGTTAAATATCTTAATAATATATGAGCTGTATGGCTTGTAGGAGGATACATGGTAAAAAATCACAATGTAAAAGCAAAGCAGAATAGGATCTGAACAGAAAGCAGAGCTTACATTTTAAGAAATCTAACAGATACGCAAATAACATGATCAATATTGAAAAGAAAGGGAATATTTGCACTTTTATTAATCTCTAAGATTTCAATAGAGTAATTAAAACATTACCATTTGCTTATTGTAGAAGGGGTATGAAGAATGTCAAATGCTAATTTTAGTACTAGATACAAACCAGAGTTTGTGTCAGATAAAAACTGATGAACAGATCTCCAACCTGTATGCAGTCAACATGCTAATAATTCTGCTTGGTATTTCAGCAGTGCTAGTGGTATTCCAAAGAGATGTTGCCCAAGTAATTGAAAGTTAGGGAAGTAATGTAAATATGAATAATTATCTCTTTGTGTAGTGGTCTGATATAAAAAGAGCATGACAAAAGACTGATAAAGCTGCTAACTAGACAAAGCTAAAATAATTTCAAGTTAAACAAATTAACAAGTCTGAAATATATGGGTCATATTCTGATGTCAAACGGTATAAAACCTTATCCCAAAAAATATATGAATAGTTATACAAATGTGAAGACCAGAAAAGAAGTAATCATTGCAGGGAGTTCTAGGAATTATGCAGTATGCTGGAAAATTTCTACATAATATGTCTGAGACAGCTATGCCTCTAAAAAGCTGTTACAGCAAGATTTAGCCAAAGAATGGACTTAAAAACTAGTTACAAATGCTCCAACATTTAAGTACTATAATGTGAAATAAGCCAGGTGTACTGCAAGTATGTGCTAGTCAGAATTTGCAAGGATCTGGGATCACAACAGAATAACCACCAATGGGTTAAGACCATATACAAATACACAAGAGATGCATACATACAGAAAAATTAACCTGTTATCAGTAGTTTATGAATGTTAGAAATTCCATGAATATGTCCATGGTAAATAATTTTAGGTGGAAATGGGACACATAGCCTTGAAAATCATATTCAGAAAGTACTTCTATAAAATACCTCCAAGACTGAAAAAAAGTTATTATGATTTGAAAGTAAAATATATATCTACTAGGAAACCATACACAATATATATGTTCAGTAGAGCACATTTACCACAGAAGTGTAAAAAACTGTCTGAAGAAAATTTGGTAATTCTTTAGGTAATTCCATACTTACCAAATATAGAAAACAATTGTATAATAACTTCAGTAGTATGTTGATAGTCATTTAAAGATGTAGTTACTAAAATATATTACCATGAAAGGATTGCCTGAGCAAAAGTCATGTAACAGGAAAAGAGTATTGGTATTATTTTTTTCTTTCAAAAAGAAAAATGTTTTGTCTGTGCTCAGAGATGACATAAATAGTACCTAATCAACTGAAAGGTAGATGCATGAAGTAATACATGTAACAAGTTGGAGTGATTAAATGCAAGTAAACAACAAAATATGTAATGCTCTGGACAAGAATGACACCTCAAACAGAACATGTGGAATAAAGCTGTGCAACCATCAGTGATACCAGAGCAACCATCCAAATGAATAAATATGGCATACCCAGTACCAGATCATCCATGATTCAAAGTGAGCAAATATCTGTTCCATTTCAAAGAAACTATACATGTCTTGTGTGGTTTTAGTCAAAGTCCTCAGAAACAATCAGACTTACAGACATAAGTGCAAGTAAGAGTAGTGCACATAGTATATATTCTCAGCACGTGGGACTCCCGATCCTGTCATATCTGACAGTGGTCTAGTCCACAGCATCCCCAGTCCAATAGGCAAGTACAGAGAATTATCCAAATAGTGAAGAATTTCATGAGAAAGAGTTGTAGCTAAGGTTAATTTGATCATTATCTTTTATTTTTGTAATATACGAATATTCGGCTGTAGGGAATCAGTCTCTCCTACAGCCAAAAGGTTAATACACAGAAGGCTGAAAAGCAGACTTCTTAGTTAAACTATACTGCTGAGGCCTAAACATCAAAAAAAGTAAAATAAATATGTCAAAAAAGCAGAAACATTACTAAAACAGTAATTGCAGATGACCACCAAATTCACAGTATGGGGATAAAGAAAGAATACAAAATATGGGAAACTGCAGCCTGAAGATGAATTACCTGGTTAAGCAGATGAATAAATATCCCACTAATCTGTTAGGAAGACAGTAAGTTGAATACAAGAAACAGTGTCTGTACAAGACAAATAATATGTCAAAACTGAAGTTCCAGATAGATGAGTAATCAAAAGAGTCACAGCCAGGGGCGGCCCATGCTATTGGACTGCCGGACTGCAGCCCCCTCAACTTTAAAATAAAGAAATAAAAATTTTTAAAAAATTGCGGACTTTCGCGCATGCGCACTAGTCCGAACTGCTGCTGAGACAGTCTGGAGCATGCGCAGATTGTCTCAGCTGCAGTCCTGACTGGGAAACATGAAGAACGGAGCTCCCAGAAGTCTATGCAGTTTTAAACTGCATAGACTGTCCTGGAACTCGCTGGGAAAATGCGTCAGGGTCAGACTGCAACATCAGCAGTCTGGAATTTGCTGCAGTCTCATCAGGTGTCGATCTCGCGACGGGCAGAGTCTGGTGTGGATTGGAGTTTGCTGCAGTCTCGTCGAGGGAAGATCTCACGATGGGGATGTGCACGGGCGGGTTTTCGGACAGGGATTTATGCTACAGGGAAAGATCTACTAGGGATTTGGATTTATGCTACAGGTAAGTGCGTGTGTGTGTGTGTGTGTGTGTGTGTGTGTGTGTGTGTGTGTGTGTGTGTGTGTGTGTGTGAATGCCTCAGGTGCAATATACTGGTGGTTAGACTCATGGTGGTGTGGTAGGGAATACCTCAGGCTTGAACCCTGTACCTTGTATGCAGGTGTTAAAGAGGTGAATTCCCTACCCTCCACCATTTGTAAAAATAGTGCAGATTTTTGCCTCATATTTGATTTGATCTGTTCCTCATAATATCTGTGGTTTGTAAATGTTGCAATGCTTGATATTTGATGGTGCAGTGGTAGCATTGTTGCCTCACAGCTGCAGGTTCTCAGATTTGAATCTTGGCTGGGGTGCCATCTTTGTGGGGTCTGTATCTTCTCCCTGTGTTTGTGTGGGTTTGCTTTTGTGTCCTCCCATGTTACAAAGACATGTCTGCATTATTTCTTCCTGGGCCTCTGCTGAAAATTGTTTTTTTGTTCCAAGTCAGACTGTCCTGATTAACAAATGTTAAATAAAATTGACAGGCATTTGAATTTCAGACTTCAGGTTTCTGAATGTTTAATTCCTTACATATTTGATGGTGCAGTGGCAGTATTGTTGCCTCACAGCTATAGGTTTTCTGGTTTGATTCTTGGCTGGGGTGCCTTCTGTGTGGTGTCTGCATCTTATCCCTGTGTTTGTGTGGATTTGCTCTGGTGTCCTGCCATTTTACAAAGACATGTGTCTACAGTATTTCTCCCTGGGCCTCTGCTGAAAATTGTTTTTGTTCCGTCAGAAGTAAAATTGACAGGCATTTGAATTTCAGACTTCATATTCTTCAGAAAATGCATAGTAAAACAACTTTTTATTCTAGCAATAAATATATAGTAACACAACCTTTTATTATAGCAATTTTCTAAGATTATAAGATGACTATTTGAAATTTGTCCTTATTTTTGGGACCGTATTACCCTGTTATTGGCTTTGTCCAGGTTTTTTGTGCTAAGGTTGACAGCTATGGCAAGAACTGAATTCACTGAATATGTTTGAGGCCTGTATTCCCTCATTACTGGGTTTGTCCAGGTGTTTTGTGCTAAGAGGTTGATAGCTATGGTGAGAACTGAATTCATTAAATGATAGCCATTTAAGTTTCAGTCTTCCTCTCTTTCACAAAGCAGCTGATTTGGCGTACTGGTATGTTGCTCTGACTGTTTTTCACAGGGACCTTGGCAGTAAAATGTATGGTGGTAACAGCATTTTTCTTTCACAAAGCAGGTGCTTTGGCATAGTGGTATGTTGTTCTGACTCTTTTGCACAGGGACCTTGGCAGCAAAATGTATGGTGGTAACACAGCATTTTATTCTAGCAGCTTTTCAAGATTATACAAGCAATGTTTAATGTGTCCCTGATTTTTGCCCTTTTGACCCACCCCAATAAATTTGGCTTTTTCCAGATTTCTTGTGCTGCGAAGTTGAGATGCATTTGAGTATTGAGTAGATTTTACAAGGAGCTGAGAGCTGCAGGGGAAGAGAAGTTTAGTGCTGATTATGCTAAGTCAGCTCGCATTGCTAATAGCACAACAGGTTGTGTACTTGCTTTTGATGCAGAAGGTTGTTGGTTCTACTCCCATAAGGGGTGAATGCTGCCGTACTGAAAGTTAAGATACTAACTATGAGCCTTTTATCAGTTTGCCATCCATTTCCTATTGCAATATTACTAGCTTATTTTTAATGTAATTTAGGCAATTTATTCCTCAGGGGCATCAGACACTTTATTTTCGATGAAACCATGAAATATAAAGGTGATTGCTAGCAGCAACCTCTTCATTACAGATTTATTTAATGTGGAATTATTTAGATGACTTTTTTACTACTTCAGAGATTGTGCATATTTACTGATAATGGTGGACTGTAGAATTGTGCATATTTACTGATAATAGTGGACTGTAGAAGTTTGAGTAGACTTTTATGATGGAAATGTTCTGAATTGGGCAGTTTTGTCATTGGTGCATGTGTTTTGTTTCATTGTTGACTGGAAAAATGTTCAAAGCAATAGGAAGGTGTATCAAAGAGCACATGTATGTTTCATATGCAAGGGGCCTATGATTTGAAAACAGCCCAGAATTAATCTTTATCTGCCACGGGTAAAATGTATTTTCTTTGAATGTGGTTTTCAATGTTGTTTCAATGAATGTGAGTTTCAATGGCAGAGAAGTTTTAATGCCAAGTTTGTTTAGCAGATGTCTTAGTGTTTGTGCTGTAAAATGCAAAATAAAACTTTCAAGTGAAGTTCAAATCATCATAGAAGTAAATCAGTATGCACGTTAGTGTTTATGGTAAATGGAGTGAAATAGCCAAGTAATGGATCATTGGAATGGCTGCAGGGGGAGGCTCCATTCGACCATGGTTTTGTGAGGGGTAAGGGCGGCAAACTTAGGCAGCCCCAGCTGAACCATACCTCCCAACTGTCCAGATTTTCAAAGAATTAATAGATTTGTTGCTTCTTATTTTTGGTTTTTCCCTCATAAAATTTGTGTTTTTCTGGCAAATCATTTAGGAATTAAGTCACTAAATAATGACACACTGAGCTTCAGACTTCATAACCTTCAGAAAAATGCATGCTAAAGTAAGACCTGTTCTATCAACTGTCTCAGTTTATACAAGAGCAATTTTTAGTACTGTTTATATGTTCCCCCAATATATTTGGCCTTGTCCAGATTTATTGCATTAACAGGTTGAGAGGTACATGCAAATAATTGCTTTATAGAATTAGGCATAGCCAAACCTCTCAACTGTCCCTGATTTTGGCTCAAAATGTTGCTCTTCCCCTAATGATCCCTCCGCAAAATAGCAATTTTGGAAGAAAACATGGAGGGTTTATAATTAAGAAATAACTGTAATAATCAGTTAGATTACTTTTATTTCAGAAATGCATGTAGATTCTTTTATTTTGTCAGCTGCTCAAGTTAGCAGTACTAATATTAAAGTATCCCTTCTTTGACAGGTTCCCAGCTGTATTGTGGTGCTATTTTATATTTTTACATCACATTTTTGGTCCATTTTTCATAAAATTGTGTTTTTTTGGCAAATTAGTGACAAATCATTAAAGACTGAAGTTAGAAAATAATGACAGACATTTGAGTTTCAGATTTCATACCATTCAGAAAATTCATACTAATGCAAGACCTCTATTATCTTTTTAAGTTTATAAGAGCAATATTTTAAAAATTGTTCTTAGTTTTGGGCCTTTGTTCCATTTCTTTGTATGGCTTTGTCCAGATTTCTTGCTCTGAGGTTGAGAGGTATGACAGATGTGTCAGGGCCATCACAAGTCAGCCAGAGACATTTCAAACTGTGACATACTTGTTGCACCCCACTCCCCCATGTAGTGACTCTGGATGTGTCGAAGCAAGGCAAGGAGTAGTTATGCAGTGTAAATGTGCAGAGTATCCCCCCATCCAAGGTAGACACAAGTACTAGAGTGGCTTTTCATCTGTCCTTGATTTTTACAGAATGGTCTGGTTTCTGTCATATTTTTGTACTGTTGATTTATGCTTATTACTCAAAGTGCCTGTTGCTCTGTGTTTAAGTAGCAATACTTTAATGACCATTAGGTAAGCTTGGCTGAGATTGCAAGATGCAAGTAAGCTTTAATAAGCATACTGTTAAAGAATTGCCAACATTGAAAGCCTTTCTGTTGCCATGTAGAGAATACTTAACTAGATAATGTATAAGCCTTGGGTATTGAAATGCATATGCCAGTATTTGTAATAAAGGACAGGATTACATTATTTTAAGAGTCTCATTACACTTGGAGACTTCCAGTCATCTCTGCAGGCTTTGCCCGTAAACAGAATGCCAATCATGTGGTCCATAACCTGTACAGTAATCCTTTTAGTGTGGTCCATAACCTGTACAGTAATTCTTTTAAGCAATGTATCTTGAGCTTATTTCTTGTTTGCTTTTCATTTTTTACTTTGATCATGTTTTCCCCATGAAACAAGTAGATAGTTGTCAGGCAGCAGGTCTTTTTTTGGGTAAGAAACATTGTTACAAGTGGGGGCATCAGAGATTTCTACTTTCAGCATGTTACTTGGTACTTTAATAAAGCTGAATATAAATTATAATTAGAACTGCAGTGCAAGAAGTGGTTTGAGTTGAGTGCTGCTTGTTTTTCTTATACTTGATTTTGACTGACATTCCATTAATGTATTTAAAAAAAAGTAATTTATTTTTTCATGCCTCACAACCTTTTTTGTTTACCTCTAGATATTAAGCTGTCATGCAGCCAATGCATTGAAATATTTTTATTTTTCTACACTTCATTTTGTCTTGATTGGACTCTTATAATGACGGTTTGGCACCCAGGCAGTATATTTAGTTTTTGTGGTTTTGAGCATAGCTCCTCCCCTTTCTAGTTGGCCGCACCCCTTCCCATTGACCCCCACCCATTCAGCTGTCTCCTGCAGCCCCCCTTTGATTTGAAGTCAACAGCCGCTACTGGTCACAGCCAGTCTTACTACAAGAAAAACCACGAATGAGAAAAAAACGAAAATCCGACTAAATAATGGGTGTCCGAGCCATTGTGGATGCGTGTTGCTGACGACCTCTCTGGGTAGCTGTTACTACAAGAAAACCAAGAGTGAGAGAACTCTGCTGGTCAAGAAAAAGATTCCTGAGTGCTGTCTCCAACCAAAGTTGTTGTACAGTAAGAACTGCCCAAATTAAAGAAAGAATGAATGTTCAATATAAGTAATCTGGTCAGATAGTTCAGATATAGAATACCACTAAATTAACCAGACCATTCCAGAATTTAAAAAGTATTTACAGACTGAACATGTTCCATCATCAAAACATGCTTTGAATCTATAAAAAAAATCATATTTAACATAAAAGACCCATTACATGCTTAAGCATTAAGGTTAATTTTGGAGTTATCAATGAAACATAATTAAAGCCAATGTGCAATGTACACTGATCTGCATGTCATGTGATACACAGTTCTTCCAGAGAGTTCACATATGGAATATAGACCCTATGCAGGTTAGACCACACCTGCTCTCTCTGTGTTATTTATTAATCCACCTGACATGAGAACAAAAACAAGATACTAGAACGTCAGTCTCTGGACCTCAATGCACCAGATGTGTTGGCTGATGTCACTGAAGTCAGAACCCTCAGAACAAAAAAAGAACAGGGCACTCATTCTTGTTTCCAGTGAGGAACAGTTTGCCCCAAGATTTGAACAGAGATATTTTGATCTGTTAACAAAGTTGTTTCTGAGGAAGAAACTAAGAGCTGTAAGACCAAATGTGACCATATCAAGAACCTTTTGATCTTGGTGACTGCTTTCCATTCTGGGCTGAACTCAGAAAAAAAAGGTAACTGCAGACTCCAGTCATGGCTACTGTAGTTGAACCTATGGAGTCAGCCTTTTTGATGACTTGGTCAACAGAGAAAGGACAAAACTGTGAATATGTAATGCCTCCCACTGTCTTCAAGGATATTTATTCTTCTTTTTGAGGGGTTGACTGGACTTGGAGGAAAAAAAAGTACAAGGAAAGCCATGGAAAGGCAAACTAGTAACACTTACACAATGATAAAATACATTCAGTTCAATAATTACTGTCATCCCAGAAAGTAAAAACATACCAGACAAGGAATTAGACACGGAAGACATTTTGAGTAGGGAATATTTACTAAACGAGCACGAAGAGTTGCTAGAAAAACTTTGGATTATTTGGATAATGCTACAGTTACGAATGACAGAAAATAAGTAAACAAATTTCCAAAGTGTTCTGACACTGCCTTAGAAATGCAACTACTGAAATATGTTACACTGAAAGGATGATCTGTGCAAAAATGAATAGTGAGGAAAGGAAATTCAGTCATAGTTTCTTTTCAAGAAAGAAATAAGCTATGATTAAAAAAAAACTGACAAAACATTACTTCCCAATCAGATGAGAAAACAAAAGCTTGAGAGGTTACATGAATCATATCTGGAAATAGTAAAGTTCAAAACAGTAAGATGTGTAATTTTCTGTCCTGTAATATCATCTCGGAAAGAATAAGTTGTGAGGAGCTATGCCATCTGCAATGCATACCACCACACTAAGGAAGATATGTTAGCGTAACCTGTTCCAGGTTATCCCTAGGCGGAACAGAGTATAGGACAGACTTTTCCATACAAGAACGACATGTATCTCACATGTGTGGATTATTATTAACAGTTACTTGCCTTGAAGTAATCAACCTGGCAGGTACAAGTGCAAATATGATTAGTGCCTTAGTCTATGTTCTTTTTGAGACATCTCTATTAAATCAAAATGTAAACAATAACATAGGTACACATGCATTAATAACAAAGAAAACAAAACATGGTGCCATTTTTCATTATATTTATGCAGCATACACATAGATTTTCTTTTTAAAAAGTATCATTCACTGCAACATTATGCAAGTTGCTCAATTCCTGCTTTCCTTCAAACCTCACTCTTCCTTCCTAACAGTATTCTGCATGTATTGTTCCCACAAATTCCATTTATCTCTATGTCATTTGCTCCTTCCCATTTCTAAAGATCCCACCTCTAGTTCTTTTATTTCCTTTAAAATACACAGTCTTTCAATTATAGTTAGGTTAGATTTTGATTTCCATTTTCTAGTAATTGTCTTTTTTTAACAATCAGTAGAATTAAATTTAGCAAGGTCTATATCTATGCAATTCAGATCCTATGTTGTAGCTCAAAAGAATCATTTCCTTAGTTTCAGCCAGTTGCTACACCAACATTTCTTACAAAGTACTCTGTAGAGAATTTATAAAGTCTGCCAATTTCTTACATTCCCAAAAAATCATGTTCATAGTTATCTCTCTTTCCCATTAGAGCACCAGCATTTGCTGTTTACCTATGGAAACATTTTCTGACGTCTGCTTGGGGTATAAAATTACTTATGCAGACAGTTCCAAGCAAAAATCCGAAACCTTCTGGACTTTCTTACATACATCCGAGCTATATAGATGTCCTCCCATAGTTTCTTTGTAAATCGCTTTTCTAGCCTCCCTTCCTAATCTTTTCTAAGCTCCTCTGAAATATTCTTATAGTCGAGACAACAGATACCTGTAATTCTCATATTTGGCAATAGTCTGCAATACATACGTTAGGAATTCAAAGATTTGTGTGTAAACAGAAATTCAGACATATATTGTCTAATGCACGCCTTCTTCAGTCTAATGGACAAGTGGTAAGAACAATCCAAACAGAGAAGAATCTAATAAGAAAGCGTTGTGGTAAAATCTATGAGGGCTACTTTTCTTGCTAATTTGGAATACAGAAAAACTGCATTGCAGGGATTCAGTTTCCCCCTATCTGAGCTGTTAATGGACATATGGTTGAAAAGTGCATTGTCTACCTTGTCTACACTGCTAATGTCTGGAAGTCAATACATAGTAAAAGAAACACTGGAAATAGACCAACAGAGGCAGAATGCTAATAGAAGACGAACTTCAAGAAGCTACCAGATTTGCAGGCTGGAGAAAGAATAAGACTCCAAAAAACATTGTAAAGTCTGCGTCCTGACACCAAAGTAGTTCATCCTAGAAATCATAAGAAGTTCAAGGTTACTGAGTCTTGTACCCAATTCACTTTGCCATTTCTCATCTTAGACTGCACCTCCCTTCTCAAGGAGGGCAAGCCAGTCAAGCCAATGATGAATTTATAAATACCCATCCAATTATCCAGGTCCCATTTGTAGGAAGATAGTGTATCACACTGTTTTAGCTGTAGGGGGAGTATATCCCAGAGGTAAGGGAGCCGCTGAATAAATCTGTCCCTCCATCCTGTTGTATTGATCTGCTAATGCATGTCTAAATCACTTGTTCTGATATTTGTGGAACTGTTTGGTTTGTGAAGGTATAAGAATTCCTAGACTACTGGATCCCTGATTGCTTAGGATGCAAGATATAGGTCTCCTCTGATGAGCCTATGAGACACAGAAAAAAGGGACAGCGTTTTTAGTGTTTTCTGGTAGCTCTGGGATTTTAAGCCAATAATCTTCTTTGTTAGGAACATCTGGGGTCTTTCCAACTGTTTGATGTGTCTGGTGAGTTATATCCTAAGGGGGAGGGTCATATTATCTAACTAGTCTAAATAATTTTGAATACAATAGGACAATAACCTATTTAACTCAGGATGATGTGCTGTATGTGATCAGCTGTGTCAAGAAGAAGGATATTGTGGTAACTGTTGCTATATGGTGGTCAAAGGAAAGGAAGTTATCAGCCCAAATTCCCAGGTCACTAACTACATTTTATTTTTGAAGTGGGGTGTTGTCATTGCTATACACTGGGCGATGGTTTTTGTGCTGAATGCAACAATGTTGAATTTTTTAGCATTTAATTTAAGCCCATTTTGACTACATCAGTCATTTATAACTCCTGCTGGAGGGCTTTTTTTGACAGAGGGGGATTTGACAATGTCTGCTATTTTGTAGTCATCTACAAGCATGGTTAGCTATAGATTGTGGTTTTTAGCCATTAGGTCAGAGAAGTGAATGCCAATCAAAAGCGGTCCCAGCATTGAGCCCTGACGTACATTACTAGTCACTCTCATGTTCTCTGATATTGCCCTTGCCATCCAACACTGTCAGGGTTATCTCTTTTAGCCAATTTGTTATCCTTTGTACCACATAGAGATCTATTTGTAATTTAACTTATTAATTATACAAGCATGGGGGATATATGAAATGCCTTGCCCAGATCAAGGTAAGCTGATTGTATTACTGTCAACAGCTTGTGTTACCTTCTCAAAGAAGTTATTCAGGTTCATTAAACAGGATGTACCTTTAAAAAAAAAAACAAATTGCTGTGGATCTAAACCAATGAAATGTTTAATGTCAATGTTAATCAAGTCTGTTATAATGTGTTCAGTGGCTTTACAAATGAGGCTCATCAGGCTGATGGACTTGAAGTTTTGGAGGTCAGTAGTAGCAGGGCTCCTATCCCATAGTCCAAGCAGAGTTGTAGGAGCATTGTGATGGTTTAATGGGTAACCTATTATGGTCAGTTTTCCAGGATTGAGTTGTATATCCAGGGGTTGTCCATACTGGTTGGCAGTCAGGATAGCCATTTAAGGAGCTATAGGTTGCTGCTTGTATAGACCTTGAGGTACCCTGCCAATCACAGGGGGAACTGGACATGCAGTGGCATTGCAGCTTGTGACTGGAGGTCACAAGAGTAAGGAAGGTATTTCAAGGTTGCTCATCCCATCCAGTTTTAACTGTATGGGGCAGAAGAGCATGTGTGGGCAGAAAGTATACTTTTCAGCTGACACCGATTTGCAGAACATCCCTGATGCTGACTCCTATTTTACACTGTCTCTCATAAAACTTTGAATAATGAACAACAATGAAAAAATCATTTATGCCAATCTCAAACTAAACCCAAACAAAACAATCAATATCATAGGATGCTATTTCCCACCAGGGCAAAATATTACACCCCTAGAAAATCGCTTGAGCTGGGCTACTCTATCTCTACCCCGGGAAGCCATCATTCTTGGCGACTTTAACATCAACTGGCTATCCTGTAATAACAGTCTCCCAACCATTCACTTTAATCTCCATGAGTTCACTCAACTCATCCAATCCCCTACCCAAATCAACAAAAACCCTAACAATCATACCTTACTTGACTGGATCCTAGTCAACAAAGCCCCTCACTCTTACCTAGCAGGCTGCTTACCTGACAGTCTTAGTGACCACTCCACCACTTTCCTAATTCGGCACCACACAAACAGTCACAAGCCCATTATCCACAGGCAAATATGGAACAAGTCCAACTTCAACCCCAACTCCTTCATCTCCTCCCTGCAAAAAAATAACTGGTCACCACTAAAATACCTCAACCTAGATGAGGCTGTCCACTTCTTTAACAGTACCTTCCTCTCCATCCTAAACACCCATGCTCCTGTAAGAAATACCAAAGTCAGATCCAGGCGTGCCCCATGGTTAGAAAAGACCACCAGAACCCTAATGTAATCCAGAGATAAGGCCTGGGAGCACTGGCGACTAACAAAAAATAACTCAGATAGGCAATCTTTCCTTGAACTGCGCAATAAAGTCAAAAAGCAAATAAAATTAGACAAATCTCTCTACTATAAATCCACCTTAAACTCTACTAAACACAACCCTAAGCAAGTCTGGGCCACTATTAACACTATCCTCCACCCAGGAAAGGTTGATACCCCCCAGCCGTCCATTCCTCCCTCCTCCAGCAGTATTGCTGAATCCTTCACCAAACACTTCACTGAAACTATAACATCTCTAAACAAACAACACTTCCCAACAACAGCCCCCCCACACTCCTAACCCCCCCACTTATCTTTTCTTCTTCACCTCAGTACCTACTTCCAACATAAAAAGACTATTGTCAAAACTTAAACCCACCAAACTCGCAGCTGACAACCTCCCTTCTGAATACTTGAAAACTGCAGCTGATACACTAGCCTACCCAGTTTCAATTCTAATCAACCATTCCATAACAGAAGGCTATGTTTCCTCGATATGGAAAATATCCCACATCATTCCCCACCACAAAGGCAACTCCTCCACCGACCCTCTCTAATTACCGCCCCATTGCTATCCTCTCCCCTCTCTCCAAGATAGTTGAAAAATGTATCAACACCCAGGTCTCCAACTACCTCCTAGCTAATAATCTCCTATCCAAAAACCAACATGACTTCAGGCCATATCACAGCACTACCTCCACTCTGCTCTCCTTCACCAACACTATACTTCATCACAAAAACAATGGCCTCTTCTCTACTGCCATATTTCAAGATCTCTCAAAGGCCTTTGACATGGTATCTCATGAGCTACTAATCTCTACTCTCCCCAACCTCTCCTTCTCACAATCAGCCTGCAACTGGTTCCACAACTATCTACACGGATGCCAGCAATCAGTAATCTGGGACGATAACCTATCACCTCGCCTCCCAGTTACTCTTGGAGTTCCCCAAGGGTCTATCCTTGGCCCTCTGCTAGTCTCACTTTTCACTAACAACCTACATACTGCCACCACATAAGCATCTCTTATACAGTACGCAGATGACTCTACTCTCATCTGCTCTGCCCCCACTCTACCAGAACTACAACAAATCACACAGGAAACATTCTCTTCTGTAGAAAGCTGGCTATCCAATGCTCAGCTCCTACTCAACCCAAGTAAGACAAAACTTCTCCTGTTACAACCTTCCAAAGCCACCAAAACACCCCCCACTTCAACATTCTCACCAAAGACAATACCATCATCTCTCCATCAGAACACACAAAATGATTTGGTGTGGAAATAGACAACAAACTTAGATTTGACACCCACATATCTCTCACAATAAAAAAAGTTCACAAGAAACTTGGTGCATTATATCGAATCCGCCAATTCCTAACCAAGGTGGCTAGAATCTCCATAGCCAATTTCTAGATAATCTCCACCCTACTCTGTGCATCCCCCATACTTACCAACCTTAGACAGACAGACCTACACAAGCTGGATGCTTGTTACAACAAAATTGCTAAATTTGTCACTGGAACCTCCTACCGCAGCTATCATTGTATCTCTTTTAAAGAACCAAACTGGCTAGAACTCCCACAACACCTTCACTTTAATCAACTTACCCTTGCTTATAAACTTATTTACCACCCCCATAACATCCCTTCCCTTCAAATCCTTCTCCAACCCTATTACTCCACTGGGCCCCTAAGGTCAAGCAACAAAAATCAACTCACCGACCGTTATCAAACCCAAAATCCCAGCAGGAGAAGCCATATTTTCATGTACCATATCTAAACTTTGGAACAATCTTCCACCCTCTATAACTATTCTAACTTTCAGCAGCCTTTTCAAGACTGCACTCAAATTCTACTTAAATTTGTACTAACTTTGTCCTTGTTCTAATCCAGACTAACACCCCCACCCTTACCTCCCCCCCACCTAGACTCTTAACCCAACTATACTACCGTCACTACTAACCACAGTCAGAATTAACTAGTTGTCTTTACATACTTTAAAATCTTGTCTGACAACTTTGTTACTAATATTATAAATGACAAGAAACTATCTTAACTTGCAACATTTACTGTATATACTGTTGATAATCAATATCTTGTTATTGTATTAAAGCCAACAGCCTGTAATGTTGTTTACTATTGCTGCAACTTTGTATCTCTATTTATCATGTACATGATGTGGAGATTTTCTCCTCAGGCATCTGCTGAAAATGACCTGTGTTCAGTCGGAATTTCCCAGTAAACAAATGTAAATAAAATAATAAACTTTGATCTTCTTGTAAATCACCGAGCAATATAGTCAGTCAGTAACAACAGTCATTACATTTTCATAATTTTTATCAATAAAAAATGCATTAATGCAAATTTATAAATGAAATGCATTGCAGTCTTTCACCCAGCAAAATAGTCCAATAGATAAATGATCAGATGACTTAACACCAATACCTACTTCCTCTTCAATCAATCATCTTCACCATGACCTGCAGTATTCCTTTACAAAAACTGAAAACTGTCTGGAACAATCTAAACTAATGCTAAATCCAAATAAAACTAATCTAATTGTATATTTGCCTCCAACCCAATAATCAAGATATATCAACTTAACAATATCAGAGAATAATACTAAAACTAAGTTTATAAAAAATACAAAACTGCTGGGGATAATAGCAACTGTAATGGTGCAGCGGTTAACCTAGTCGCCTCACAGCAAGAGATTCTCTGGTTCAATTTTCTGCTGGGGTGCCGTCTGTGCAGAGTCCGCATGTCCTCCCTGTGTTCATGTGGGTTTCCTCCGGGTGCTTAAGTTTCCTCCCACACTCTGAAGACATGCTGCAGGTGGATTGGACATTCTAAATTGGCCCTAGGTGTGAGTGTGTGCATGTGTGTGCCTTCTGAGGAAGGTTTGGTGCCAGACTGGCAACTTGACACCATAAAACTCTACTGCCACTCATTCTGTGGAGCGATGATCTGCTGTGGTGACCCCTAATGGGAGCAGCCGAAAGGAGAAGAAGAAGATTTGATCAGCACATCTATTTATTTATTTATTATTTTATTTATTTGTATTTGTTTACTGAGGTAGTACACTGATCAATATTAACCAGTTTCAGCCTCACTCTGGCTACATCCAACATGCTTCTCAAAAACCTAACCAAAACTTAGGAGTTCTCTACAAATTGTAAGTATACTTAAAAGTGTATGCAGACAGGACTATAGCTCATATTTATCTACTCCCTAGTCTCCTTGATGCCTTGTCAATTTTCACTAACCTGCAGTCCTCTCAGATAACTAAACTGGAGCAATCATATAATAGAACTGCAAAGTTTGTAAGTGACCATATTAATTGAACACATGACTGTCACGCACGTCCCTCCCTTAACTGTCTAGAGCTGTCTAATCTACTAGCCTTTGTTCATATTAATGCTGCAAATCTAAAAATCGTCATGGTGACTGTCTATATACTCTGTATATGTTTCCTTAAGTGTGGAATTTGAATCCAGCAGATATCAGAAATATCTCATCTTATCTATGGTTGAAAAATCTCTTTGAAAAACATACTTGTCAAGCAAATGGACTTCCTTTTATTTTAAATATTATCCCCATTCATAATTTACAATCCCATTGGAATTACACCCATCAGTATAACAATACTGCTTTTGTACTAACCCCATTACTAATTCCCTACATCATGCAGTCAAATCAAACAAATATCAATAAATTCTCAAACTTTCATAGTTATAATCTCCTGGTTATGAGCTTCTAATGACTCGAACTGATGGGGTAAAATATGCATATATTTTGCTGTCTGCTTGTGAATATTATAGTGAATACGTACATACATAGGTTCATAGGTAGGTACTAGGCTATCAGCCCTGGAGCCTATACAAGCCCAGCCAAAAAGGTACCCTGGCTTTTGCCACCCAAGAAAATTATTTTCCTGTGCCACTGTTGAGCAGAGCCACAGAGGTGATCCCCGGGGTGAATTTCCTATTTCCCATCCAATCATCAAGATTTTTCTTGAAGAGTGCTAATGAGGAGCTTTGTTTGATATAGGTTCATTGGTAGGTATTGTGGAATAATGCTGAATATTTGGTTAATGTGTGAATTTTACGTGTTGTTTATACTGTGTTCTTTGGATGTGCTTGAGCTTAACATGCTGTGTGTACTAGACAGTGCATGTAACATGGTGATAACCAGTTAAGTTATATAGACCTAAATGTTATTGTATATTTTTACTATTAGCTCATTCAAAGGTACCTAATGTGCAACTTTTCTCCTTGTCCGCCACTGAAAAAGCATTTTGCCCAGTTGGACTTTCCCAGTAAACAAAATCCAATAAATAA
The DNA here is from genome assembly GCF_019279795.1 of Protopterus annectens. Lineage (NCBI taxonomy): Eukaryota > Metazoa > Chordata > Ceratodontiformes > Protopteridae > Protopterus > Protopterus annectens. The sequence goes on from NC_056746.1 coordinate 480,315,359, forward strand.
ATAAATGCATACATACATGCATACATACATAATTAAATAAATATGTATTCTTATTAACTTTTTAAAGTCTATTAAAGCAATACTTAAAAATTACCCCAGTTTTCAGCCTTTGTCCCAGTACTATTTTGGCTTTGTTCAGAATTTTTAAGCAAGAAGTTGAAAAGTTTTGCAGGATGGATAAGGCTTTTGAGGTGTTATTGTGATGGATCAGGGAGGTAAATGTCCTGGTGTGGCTACAGTGTTACACAGAAAGCCACAGTGAAGCTATGGGATAAAAAGGATGGCTGCTTCTTAACATGGTGATAAACACAGCCTTTGGAAGGCTGTATCGGGAGTTTGGTCTATGTGCAAGGATTTCTGTGTTTGTGTTTGTGTGCATGTGTGGGAGTGTGTGTGGGGATGTCTGAGGGTAGTGCTATGTAACTTGTCTCTCAACTGTTCAGCTTTTTTGCAAAACATCCTGATTTACCTTTTATTGTACTGGCTTTCAATTCAATGAGTTTTGTAAGGTTTAAGGTTGCTCTCAGTAATAATGGCAGACATTAGAGTTACATACTGTGGTTCACTGGTAATTGGTGCAGTTGTTGTCAGTCAACAGTTGTAATGCATTGGCATTTCATTAATTTTCATCCCGTTGAAACATACTGATGCAAAGCCAGTTGTTGGCTAACTGGGTGAAGTGAAGAAATATGGTGTTGCTTTAATGTTGCATTATTGTCCCCTTCCTTTGTGAGGTTGCTCAGAATTTTTAGTGATTAGTGTAAGGGATATGTTTCATCATGAAGGTGATATTTTCTGTTGCTGAGGTTACAGCCAGTCGATGATGCCAGCCTAAGTTCAGCCTTACTGATGTGGGCTCAGTAGAATGCCTCTTTTATGAATTGTGCTAATAACTTACATTGCCATTACAATTTCTTGTTGTTTTGCCTAAATTTGTTCTACTTATGTGGAGTATGCATATTCTCCCCAGTATGTGGGGACTTTCATTGTGCAATCCAGTTCTTCCAGTTTCTCAGAAATATGCTGTTTAACTGATTATTTCAAACTGTCCATGTATACAAACTAATGCAGACTGCTGCTATGTCATGCTCCTGGCTCATAATTTGACTGGTATAGTGCTGGCATTTACAGTAAAGCAGGACTGTCTAATGGAATGTTTCTTGTGTCTTTACTCAGAATATACAGATTATAACAGTATGGCTGCTTGACAGAGAAGGAAGCCCCTGTTTTACCTCATATGTGCTGGTCCTTAGAAACAAGAGGGGTTGGTAAGCAAGAAAGATTACTGAGGTCAGTCACTGAGGATTACAGTCAATAACATAGTGGTCTGACATGGCAGGAGGTCCAATCTAGTGGGTGAGTATCAGAAGGGAGACAAAAGATGGGGAATTGCAGGGAGTTTTAGGTGGGTCATGTGGCTTTAATGGGTTAGTCACTAAAAAATAAGTTATGTACTCACCATAATGTTCCATGTGTATTGTCCATCTTCGCCTTCATTCTTACTAGGTTGAATTCAGATCCGAGGATCAGATCCGAACCCAACCTAGTAAGAATGAAGGGAAGATAGGACAACAACATATCTAACCTTATGTTGTCTGTTTTGCAGCATGGTGAACATAGTGGAGTTTAGGCACAGATGCAGGATATTGCTTCACAGGCAGACATTCTTCAAGGATATGTACAGGCAACCATAGATAGCTGCTTCAAAGGTGGTGAGTAAAAGGAGAAGGAAATGCAAGGCCCTGGAGAAGTGCCCAAAGGCAGAGGTGTCTCATTGTTGCAGGAGAAGGAAATGCAAGGCCCTGGAGAAGTGCCCAAAGGCAGAGGTGTCTCATTGTTGCAGGAGAAGGAAATGCAAGGCCCTGGAGAAGTGCCCAAAGGCAGAGGTGTCTCATTGTTGCAGGAGAAGGAATTGCAAGAAAGAAGTTGGTGTCAGTACAGAGTTACCAGTAATGTCCCAGACACCTGCAGGTAATGTTTACATTGTTACTGAGACTGTGGAGTTAAATCAGGGTCAGTCATTTGACAAGTATCTGCAATACCTGGATGCTGAAGATGAGGTAAGATTGCAGGAGCTGTTGATAGTTGCAGACTAGAAACAAGATTCCTTTAAGTCCATTAGTACAGAATTAAGGGGACCAGAGACATGGGTTCTCTGGGGGCTGTGGTTCCCTAAGCTTCTGTTTGGGCAATTTTTCGTAGGCAGTCTTGGCGAGTCTGGGCATAGTGAAAAGATCCTGGGTTTGTAGGGTGTTCCATTCTTTTTTGCAAGGGAGCCAGAATGTTCATCATGGCTCATATCCTGCTAGAAGTGAAGGAGATGTTTTGGTGGGGTAAGTATGTAGATGTGTTTGATTTGATACATGCAGATGTGGCCGAGAGGATTTTGAAGGCAGAAGCACAAGGTTCTCACAATTTGACTGCTACATTTATTGGCACTCAGTAAGATTAGACCTAGAATGTTTAAGGCCAGATCACAGAAAATTGTGTTTTATGGTTTGTCTATCTGATGATAATCATCTTGGAAGAGGATCATAAAAAAGGTCTTGCCATGTTGATATACTTCTTAACTAAAAGGGACGCTAGAGAGATTAAGCGGTAGTGGCACGTAGTTGTAGTACAACCAGCATTTTAGGAAGTCAAAGTGGCTGATAAGCACTGTATTGGGAGAGCAGGCATACTGACATGAATGTAGATACCATGAAAGCAGACCAATAGCTCAGGCTAGCGGTGGTCAGGGGAAAGGTGTGTTAGGGTATTAATGTATGGTGGAGCTCATGGCCAGTTCCTACTTCAGGAGTCTTTATTTCACCATACTATGTAGACTCATACTGCAGGAATGGGGTTTGAATGCCTGACCATCACCCATTCCACAGAAAATGCTTAGGCTGGGGATAGCAGGACAACCAGCAGATGGAGTGAGAGGCAATTTTTGTGGGATGAAAAGTCCCCTGCCCTATCAACAAGCATCTGGAAGTCAGCCATTGCACTCACCTATTGAAGTAAAAGGACTGCAGGCATTACTGGAAGCTTACCTAGACAGGGAAACAGTTGATGACTTAGAGCGAGGGGGGTTACCATGTGTTTTTAATTAAGTTGAGTGATGATTAATGACACGACTGCTGTTCATTTCTATTGAATTTTATTGATTAAACACTTCTGTGGACTACTGGCTACTGTTTGAGAAAAGTTTTTTAGGTACTTTGTTTTAGACCAAGGAGTGTTTTTTCCAAGGTCAATTTGAAGTCAATTAAAGGTATAGAATGCATTTCCCTGACCCTGTTAGACAAGGAATTATAAGCAGTGAGGGTGCTAGGTCCTTTAGTCAGCCCTACATTTTAAAGCTATAGGATCTTGCTGTTGGGCTTGGCTTCCAAGAAAGAGGCCAGGTGAATAATGCTTGATTCACCATCTCTCTTCGCCCAGAGAGTCAGTCTGTAAATAAATGTATTGATAAAGGAGAGGTGAGAGTTAAGCATGTCTCAATAGATGATGCAGTTAAAGTAATTCACCAATTTAAAGATCATTGGCTAACTAAGCTGGGCATTGAGGCTGTGTTTCAGTTACTTCTCATTTGGGAGTAATACTAACCAACTTTTGGGTACATGTTTGAATTGAAATTTTGTTTTCCACCACAAAGCCACTCAAAGAATGAATGTACCAAGCCCGCTAGCTCCAAACAATAAAGGGTATCCTCCGATAAGTCACCAAAAATAACTCCACTTCACCACTTCTCCAAATACGTTGGAAGACTGGCTTGATAAATCGTTTGCAGCGGAATCAGGAGAGGCAGCTAAAACGTCTAATGACAATACAGGGTACCAGGACAAGTGTAAAATATTGGAAATCGAACTTAACAGGTATAGAAACCTTTCACTTGACAATTGGTACCTGAAGCAATGTATTGAACGGAACATAGTTCCGAAGGGACTTAGACTTAACAAATACCCCGATAATGTAAGGGGGAATGATGAACTTTTTAAAACTATTACTGCTTTGTTAAATGAATGTGGTTTATCTATACTCAGAGCTATGATTGAGAGTAATATGAACATTTTAACTGAGAGTAAAAACAGGATTGACAAATTACATAACGATATTAGTAATGAATCTTGTTTGTTTGCTGTGTGGTATACTATTAAACTTTTTTGCTGTGGCTTTGTGGTCCGACACATTTTTTCAAAATATTCCAACGTATTTGGAGAAGTGGTGAAGTGGAGTTATTTTTGGTGACTTATCGGAGGATACCCTTTATTGTTTGGAGCTAGCGGGCTTGGTACATTCATTCTTTGAGTGAAATTTTGTTTTGACAATGCCATGCCAATGGGCTTTGCAGTGACTTGTGCTACTTTTTGAGAAGTTCTGCATAGCACTGTATTGGCTCTGGCAGATGCGGGCAACTCATCAAGTGATAGTACATCATTTGGATGATTTTCTTATTGTTGGTGAGGGACATGAGGGAGCTAGAATGCATATTAGTGTTCCCTGAAATTGTGTACTGAGTTGGAGGTGATGTTAGCAATTGCTACAAAAGGAGGGGCCAGCTAAAGCATTAACTTTCTTGGGTTTAGTAAGTGACTCAAACGATGGATTTTTCTTTTTTTGGTTTCCTTAGGATATGCTGGTGAAGCTGTAAGATACAATTTAGGGCTTACTGGGGTAAATCCAAGTTAGGGTGAAGGATATAACAAAGTTATGTGTTGACCTTCATGTGGAGAGCTGTACAGCCATGTAGAGCATTCAACGGGTCACGCTTTAACCTGCTGCAGCGTAAGCATCACAGAGTTAGAGTGAGTAAGCAGATCAAAGAAGATCTGGCTATTTGAAAGGAATTTTGATTTACTTTAATGACCTGTCAATGCAGCAGGAGGATTATGTCTCACCAGATGATCTATAGTTGTATACAGATGTGTCTGGAAGCTTAACCATGGAATAATAACCATTATTTCAGGGACAAATGGTTTACGGTATCTTGGCTGTGTTACTGTCCAGCTGAGAGGAGGAAGGATACTACGTTTCTGGAACTGATTTTTATTTTATTTATTTAACATTTGTTTACTGGGAAAGTCCAACTTGGACAAAGCCAATTTTCAGTGGAGGCCAGGGGAGAAACGCTCCAGATGCATGTTTTTGTAATTTGGGAGGAAATCAGAGCACTCGAAGGAAATCCACACGAACTCAGGGAAGACATACAGACTCCACACATAAGGCAGCTCAGTCAAGAATCGAACTGGAGAACCTCTTGTTGTGAGGCGACAATGCCACTGCCTCATCCATCCAATTTGGACTGTCATGGCTGTGTTGAAATGTGATCTGTGCAACAGGAAGTTTATGTTTCACTTTGATAATAAAGCAGTAATGTAAATAAATCAGCAAGGCCAGGTGTGGTTGCATAATCTCAGAATAAATTTAGAATTTTCAGCTAAGGATATATCTGTAAGTCTGAATGTGTTAACTGATAGTCTGTCACATTTTCAGTCTCACAGTTACTGGGCTTTGGCCCCAAAGCAGAGGAGCATCTGTCAGCAGTAATGAAGGAGGTCTGGATCATTAACAGTTCATAGAGGGGAGATTAGTTCAGCAGTCCTGGGCTATGGCTACAAAAAAGGTATATGGTGCGGCTATATTGGCTTTTGCATCTTTTGTGGAAGGTTTGCCTTTACAGGATAGAATGTGGTCAGCAACATTAGTGGCTAGATATGTGGTACACAAGAGGTAGGTGAGACCACAAGAATAATAAGAGTCCAACTGACGATTTTGAGCACTGCAGTTAGGATGTCAGGATTCCCAGATGTTACAAGGCATTGGCTGATTTTGAGAATGTTAAAGGACAAGGAAATAATTTCAAGTATGGCTGTGGACAGAAACTCCCTTTACGTAGATATATTATTAAGTTAGTACTGAAAGGTTTGAATGAGGTATCTTTTAATTATGATTGGTATGTTTTGTTGACCACGTTAACTGCTTTTCTGTATGAGGGAGTGTTGTTTATCAATAAGTTGTTGGGGAGTCTCTTGTTGCCAGATTTACGCATAACAGAGGAGGCAGTTTTGGTAAGTAATTTAAAACTGATCAGTCAGGTAATGTCAGCAGGTGTTATTAAAAAGGAATGTGGAGGTTTTGCTGTGCCCAGTGAGTTAGGCTAAAACTTAGAATGGAATTTGACATTAGTTAACGAGCATAACATACCTCTCAACCTCTTAGAACAAGAAATCTGGACAAAGCCAAAAATAATGGGGGTCAAAGGCCCAAAATAGGGACAAATTTTAAATATTGCTCTTACAAACTCAGAAAGTTGTAGAATAAAATGTTTTGTGTTACCATGCATTTTTCTGAAGGATATGAAGTCTGAAAGTCAAATGTCTTTCATTATGTAGTAAACTTAATCTTCAATGATTTACCAGAAAACCACAAATTTTATGAGAAACAGACCAAAAATATGAGGCAAAAATCTGGATATTCTGCGATCATCTGCACATTTGAGGGCTATGCAGCATAGTTTGTTTTTTTTTTTTTTTTAGTTTCAAAATGGGAGACCAGTTAATACCACGTATGATATTCAAATGTATATTGGTGAGTCAAGGTATACCTGAGGAAAAGTTTTCTTCTCATTCTTTTTGCATAGGTAGGGATTCAGGTTTAGCTTATGATAGTAAACTGATTTGGATGATAAAAGGAATGGGTAGGTAGTCAACTGATGCTTTTGTTTCTTACATTAGATAGCTAGTTTAGTTGGGGTTGAGTATAAGTTACAATGAGAATCTAATAAATGGTGTTTGCTTTGAGCTTTTCAGAGCACAAGAAAGTTTTGCTCGTAGAGAACTCCTTTGTTTTTGGGCAGCTATGAGAATAGCAGTTAGACTAGGTAGAGTAAACCCAGGTCTTGACATGAGTGGTAGGATGTTATTCGGTGAGGCCACAGTGAAGTGGACTCGAGTTAAATGGAATTTGTAGTGGATGAGGTTCCAACAGCTGTCGGCGACCCAAGTATTGCTGTAATTCATTTAGGTGATAATGATTTGTGTGTGTTCCCTAAGCGTGGTTTTATTGTCTTGGATATAGTGATTGTTTGGTCATCAAACAGTACTAGGCTGGTGTGGAGAGAAACTGTTAGCATTGCAGCAACTGAGACTGCTAGGAAATGTATCAATCATAGGGTTGCTAGAATCACTTCATCCTCACAGATACTGGCATTTGATTATTGGAACTGTGCAGACAGGGACTCTTTGTGGTTCAGACAGGAGAGCGTGTTTTTAAGTGAAATAAACCTTGATTTGTTTAATGTCCATCTTTCATTGTTTTTGAAGGATTTAGTGGTTTCTATTTCAAGGAAATAGAGGGTTTATATTAGTCAAGGTAGATTGAATTTAAGAGGATAAGGCCAAGAAAGGAAGGGGGGACAAGCTGCCATGGCTGTCAGCCTGCTGGATGGAGAACCTGGTTTAGATCCTCTCCTTTAAAGAGGGGAACTCCCTTTTCTTTCATGTGCTGAGTTGGCTGTTTAAACCTTTGGGAGTGAGCGACTGAGAATGCTGCTCCTGGTAGGTAAATTATTATGAGGTTTTGTTAGAGGGAGTGGTCTTCAGTGCTACTGCACTATGTTTATTCTGGTAGGAAAGGCTTGCATAGCCTACCTAGTATAGTTTTATTATATTGTTTTTTATGCATTTAATTTATGTTACTAAATGCTGCAGTTTGCCATGATATTTTGAGAATTGTTTATAATTCCTTTATGTATGTGAATTTTCTTGAAATATCTGTATTAATATTGGTTTAATGAAGTTGGTCACATGTTGATTTGGAGTGGGGAACTAGGGACCATGGCCAAATTACCCTGAAGAGGAAGATTAACAGGCAGGTGTAGCTGAATAATTTGTCAAACAAAAGACAAAATAATTTATCCTTAATCACTCATGGCACTGCATGACATTTTTGTGCACAACAATGTTGTTTCTGTTTCTTTACTTCCAGCACTATGTAATACTTGGCATTTCTGCTGAAAGAGGAAAATGTATCACCAGTACTGTAGCCCAATAGGAACGATTAATGAGGCCTTTGAAAAGAAAAAGATGGTTGGACAAGGCCATTCTAGATCAAGGAATGACCAAGATATTAGCACTGGAGTGCCCTCAACAGTGGACATCTCTAAAAGACCCACCAAGATCACTGTGCCAAGTACACTGGGGCCCCATAGATGGTACCCTCTCAGCACCTGAATAGTCCCCAAGGCTAAATTTATAAAGGGAACAGTATATGTGTACTTAAGATAAAATACAAAGTGCAAATGAAATGAGTATCATCAGTTATCATTGAGAGTAACATTAAGCTCTCCTACTGAGTATTTCTATATCATATGTTATGATTCAGGGTATAGAAAGTTTTTCCATATCCTGTTTCTCTCCCATTGCCTAATAACCTTCAGCCCTTTCAGACTTCAGGTAGCCCATTCATACCACATGGGTGAAAGTGGGCTGTAGGAACCATAATACAGGCAGCCATCAGGGGTTCTGTGATTAAACACCTAATCCCATCCTCTGAGAAGGCAGATGTGCAACCATATCATCATAGGGGTCACAACATCTCCCAGGTAAATGCGCACTTTTGTGTACCTATTATAAGAGTTACCACCATACGGCATCTTGATAAGTCAAATGCATACCCCAGGATGCATTTCCATATGCCTCCACTCCTCTAAGGAAAAATGTGGCAATTTGTGTTCTGCTCTGCGCTGCCTAACCATAAGGATAATCACATCTATCACCCCATACCAGCTGCAGTACTTACTCCAGCTGCTAATCAAACTCAGGTCACCTGGGTCATAATCACAGTTTGAGCTTGTTATGCCAATGGAGCTGGATATTCAGAGTATAAAAAGCAATCATAAGTATCTAGTTTAGGAGTTTCAGGATACTCATTCTGAAACAACAATGCCAACCCCAGGAAGATGTTATGTGTATCCTGGAAATGAATAACAAAGTGCACTGAGTGAAGCAACAGCCTATAGCTAATGTTTATGTTTGTTTTCTCATCTGGGATAGAATGGAAATGGAAAAGTAGTGCTGATGCTATGAAGTACACACTCATATGTACAGGCAACCTTCAAACACTGGACCCCACCAAGTTTGGGTTCGTGAAGGTACGATCATGTCTTCTGAACCTGATTGACTTCTTCAAATCAGTCTCCAGAGCTGTGGACGAGGGTAAGGCGGTCCACACAGCCTATCTGGACCTCGCCAAGGCCTTCAACACCATCCCCTACTCTGGAATCATAGATAAACTTTCTAAGCTAGGCATAAATCCCTACGTCACTCGATGGGTTGCCAACTGTCTTACTGACACAACCCACACTGTAAAAGTAGCCGACTCCAAATTCAGCTCCAGACAAGTGACAAGTGGAGTACCTCAGGGTTCAGTCCTGGGACTGCTCTTGTTTGGCATCTACTTCTCTGAAGTACAGGCCAACACTAAGGGACTCTGGCTAGCAAAGTTAGCAGATGACTGCAAACTGGGAGTCATTATTGAATCCCCAAATGATGTGGATACTCTACAAAAGGGCCTTACAGAAACAGATGCTTGGTGTCAGAGTAATGGGCTCAAGTTCAATGCCAAGAAATGTATAGTTATCCCCTTTGCGGAAAAACATGTACCCATGAATTACCACATAGGTGGCAGTACACTAAACACCGAAAGTGTGATAAGAGACTTAGGGACACAGGTGGACAGTGGTCTCACCTTCGATAACCACATCACCACAACAGTCAGGAAATCCTTCTATGTGGCACACCTCATCACTAAGGGCTTTTCATACAGAAAAAAGGAGGTCATTGTTCCACTGTACTCATCCCTCATTAGACCCATTATAGAGTACAACGCCCCATTTGGTATGTACCTCACAAGACATCTGCAACAACTGGAAAGGCCACAGAAACACCTCACTAAAAGAATCACAGGCCTAAAGCAGATGCCCTATGCTGACCGACTAAAAAAACTTCAGTTATACTCTGTTGCATATTGTCTACTCAGAGGCAATTTCTGCTTAACGTACAAGGCCATGTCAAACCCAGAGCTGTTGGACATGCTACACTTAAGGAAATCCCAATCCATCAGAGCCACATGCTCCAGGGACCTAAACCTTGTCATTACAATGAACAAAACATGCTGGAGGGATAGGTTTCTGACCCAGAGACTCCCCATACTCTGGAATAGACTGCCCATACATGTCAAGTAGAGAGTCTCCCTGGCCCTCTTCAAAAGGAACCTTGATGACTAGAGGGGAGATAGGAAATTTACCCCTGGATCGCGTCAGTCACCCTGCTAGACAAGGGTCCAGGGAAGTACATATTGTGGGAAGAAATATCCAGGGAATTGTTATGGCTAGGCTTATACAGGCCCTAGGGCCAATAGCCTAGTACCGACCTATGAACCTGAAGCAGTATGAAAAGGCTACATTTATCAGAGTTCTGGTCCTGAGCATTTATTATATATTATTAATAATATAATGTGATGCTCTGCAGGTACACAGTATTAGACCACTCTTCCTGTCTTCACCAAATTCATAAAAAAATTCAGTGTGTGTCATCTATTCCTATCTAAAGGACTTGAAACTTCTTGCTGGCAACAGGCTATAGATATTCTGATCTCAATGAATCTGTCTAGCTCTCTGCTATAGCTATGAGTTCTATAGATTATGCCCCTTATTGTTTCAGTTCCTGCATCTTGGCAAATTCATCATAACAATCATCCCACTTTAATTCAGCTTAGCCTGACCTCTCCCATCATTACTGCTAATGCATTTTGACATCTCACTGCTCCTGTACTCCTTCTCATCATCACAACAGTTCATAGAAGTAGTCTTACCCTGTAATAATGTACCTGAGCAAATCTGAGGTCCATGCCAAATGTATCTTTCCTGTTATATTTTATCCATCTTCTTCTGTTTTTTTTTCCCTGTTGCTTTGTCAGCTGAATGATTTGTGCCCTGGGTTTGGGCTTCTAATATCATTTCTGAACTGTTTTCATCACTGCTTTTAATTGGCTGAACAGAAATCCTGAACTCCTATCATTTTACCCAACCTTACCTGTAAAGGGTAACCTGACAATTCAATACCTAAATCTGCCCTCACAACACCTATATAGTAGAACAAGAGGAGCTCTGCAATAAATCAGGGAGGCAGCCTTTCTTTGGTCTGTTTCTTCAAAGATTTTGCACATGCATTTGTTCAATTTCATAAAAATTCTTCCTCTCCAAAGTACATTACCACACAGTATACTGGATTCAGAGCAGCTGTGCATTAACCTGTGCTGAGCTGCCTGATCTCCATATAAGAAATGAGCTTTAGGGTAAGGGCTCCATGAAGGATGAACAAGTTGATTAAGCATGCTCATCAAGTTGCAAGATGGCTTAATACAACCTTTTTTGAGTCCATCTTTATGTCATAGCCTTTATCAGCCTCAATGAAATTAAATCATGTCTGTCAGGATAGCACAGCATATTGCTGGGTATGCATATACTGATTAACATAAATAATAGAATGAGAATTTGCTTGCAATCTTTCAGACAGCTGCACAGGCCAGCAATGACAACTATAATGCACTCCATGCTCAAAATATGCATGATGCCTGAGAAATTTAATCATGCAAAGCTGACCTGCGAGACTTCCTGACCTGAGGTCAGTACTGCCTGAAAGTATTTTGTATTCAATTGCTAAGGTCACTTAACATTAACAACTAATTCTGAACTATATGGTACTTTCACTGAATCTTCAGTGATTTTATGAACCATCTCTAATTTTCCTAAAACTCAGCACTGGCTTCGACTACTTATGCAACCTTCACAATTAAACCTGCCATAATAACTGTGCTCATGTATGAGCTGGAGCAATGCACTGGAGAAGGCAGCATTTCTTCCCGTTTGCCTGTTTCTTCAAGGTTCTTGTTTGCTAAAGCAACCCCCACCCCCCACCAAAAAAACATCTGACTGCCAACAAGGTGTTTTATTTTTCTGCTTCTTTATACACCCCGACAAATGTACACAAAATGCAACAGGTCTGACACTGCCTAAGGCACACTGCTATGTGATGTCTTTGGTCATACTCTCAACCTCTTAGAACAAGAAATCTGGACAAAGCCATAAATAAAAAAAATAAAAATAAAAAATTGACAAAGGCCCAAAAATAAGAACAATTTTTAAATGTTGCTCTTACCAATTTAGAAAGTTGATAGAATAGCAGGTTTTGCATTAGCATGAATTTTCTGAAAGGTGTGAAGTCTGAAACTCAATTGTCAGCCATTATTTTCCAACTTCAGTCTTTACTGATTTACCACTAATTTGCCAGAACATTACAATTTTATGAAAAGCAGACCAAAAATAGGATGCAAAAATCAGGACATTCTGTGAAAATCTCTACAGCTGAGAGATATGTCTCTGGTTCTTCACTGGGAATATGGAAATACAAGCTTTACCTTGCCTTTTGTCTACTTCTATGGGAATCTGTACTGTTACTTAATTTTCTCTGCCTTGTTTTTCTCAAACAAGGTAATAAAATCCTTATTAAAAATTTCCCATGCCCTAGAGATCTTTATGCTCCTTTGCACCCTTAAACTTGACATTCACTTAACTGTGTTAGTGTAACAATGCTGCCTTCAGCATACCACACCACTAGGCGTATTCCCTTGTCCACCTAAGAGAGCCTTGAATATGAAAATATGAATTCTACTGGATTTTGGGCAGTGTCAGCAGCATACATGGGGCAACATAAAACTATGGTTCAAATGCCGAGTGTTGACACTGAAAAATAAAATAGCAAAAATGCAGGAGAAAAGCAAATGTCAGTTGTTGCCCTTCTCCTACAAACTTCGTTTTTTGCAGGAGGGCAAAGGGAATATCCCAAGAAATGGCTATCTTGGACTTATCTATGTCTTTTTTTCTCGGTTATTCAGCCTCCGTGTTTTGGGACGTACTCTAGTGGTCCTTAACTTTTCAAATGGTTACCTAAAACTACAATTACTTTAGAGATCTGCTAGGTGCCTGAGTGTGTGCCCAGCCCAATACTGCAATAATGTTAGAGTATCCAGACCTCTACGTGAGGTCCACCTTCAATGTCATCTTCCAAACCATCCCTCTTCCTGACAAACAGCATTCCATGAGCAACCCAGCTGATTTTCTAACCCCATTCTAGTACTTGAAACAATAATCAAACTATTTTCACCACAAATGTGACAGAACGTGTTATTTCTATCCTGTGACAGCAGCCACTTCACATGTTTGCCTTTTTTATTTCTCTTTGACTCTTCCCACTGGAGATGCCACTAAGGCAAAACAATACCTACAGAAAAACTAAAATGTTTCATATGTTACTGTTTTACCCCTTCCTACCTATTCAGATCTGCTGCTTCTCTTTGTACTTTCAAGTTTGCCTGTTTCTGTGTATCTGGTTGCTCCATGTGCCTGAAGGAAGTTTCTGTTTCTTCTCTCCTTGTTTATATCTCTTTGTTTTAATTATTCCTTCCCTCCTGTCCTTCTGTTCTGACACCTGTCACACACTCGCACATAAATCCCTCTTAGAGACAGCATGTGCAAAACTTAATATATTTGTAAAATAAAGATGTATTTTCCATGATTAACGGTGCCTGCTTATCCACTGTCTTCCCTGTGATTAGAAACTACATAATGTTTTTTCCATGACCCTTTCCTCTCCTGGTGTGGCTCCTAGCAAGTTTTTACCTTCTCCTCAGGGATGCTTCCTTACCCATTCCAGACAAGTTTGCAAGCCATGTTTTCCTGCTTTGCAAAACAACCAGAAACATTGTCAAAAGCAACCTAAAATGCACTGTTAAATGGTACAGTTTATGGGGCCTTTTTTTGCTTCCTAATCTGGTGGCCCAGGTGCTACATCTCTGTATTTTCCACTGAATTCTTCACTTTATAAATCAAACCGAGTTTGCCCCCAGCACCAGCTCCTTAGCTCTGCCAGCTATATATACACACGGCTATAAAATATTTATGCTAGTTTTGCCTAAAGAATACACCATTGGTAATAGGAACTCTGCCTGAAGGTTAACAACAACATATTTCTTTGTTAAATATTTTTATTATCTACAGACAGTCCCACAAAGATGCAAGAACTGATATATTAATAAAATTAATTTCGTAAAAAAATAACACAATAAACACATGACAAAGAATATAACTGACTTTAGTAACCATGTATCAGCTAAGTTCTGTATCTTACATGTAAGAACTACTTGTATAAAACTGTTCTTAAATGCATATGGAGATATACAGTAGAGGCAAGTAATTTGGGCCTCGAAACAATATATATCCATATATTTATACATGGCTTGATGATAAGAAAGTTTATCTTGTCAGCTAGAAAAAAACAGTACAGCTGATCGAAAATTAACTTATCACATGTACCAGCTTTTTTACTATGTGATATTACAGTACAGTGGGATCAGGGAATTTGCCCTTGTCGGTATCTCTCTCTCTCTCTATATATATATATATATATATATATATATATATATATATATATATATATATATATATACATATATATGTGTGTGTGTGTGTGTGTGCGTGCGAGCGAGCGCATGTGTATATATGTGTATGCGTGTGTAAATCTTTTTGTTTGTTTTTGTTTTTTTGATGGGCTGGTGATCAATAATTGTTGTTTCATCACTTGCCATTTGACATATTAAATTTTCAATATATGGATATGTATATTTATATCTTCATTGATTTTATTAAAAGTCGACCTCTGTTTACAAAGCAAATGGTTGACAGTTGTGTGAGATCTTTTCCCAGGGATTGTGTGATCTCAGATCTAGAACAAATAATTAGCAGGGGTTATGGGGGGGGGGGGGCTTGTCCCCCTGCAAAAAACACATTTTTTGATTACCGTGATCTAAGACTGCTCATTAGTGCATAAGCAAAGATGTGTTGACATTTCTTAGCATTCACATGTTGACATTAGTGACGACATTTGGGAGTTTCAATGATTTATATATATATATATATATATATATATATATATATATATATATATATATATATATATATATTTTTTTTTTTTTTAACCAGTTATGTCCAAATGATCATTGTCCATTTTCAATGAATTACCAAGGAGAGTAACAACAGTTTATGCATAAACTACATAACTACAGTACAGTTAGAATCTTATAAATTTTACAGCAAATCAGTCTTTGCATAGGAAATGTGTTCCAATGTTATAACACTTACTTGTTAGATTTTGTCACAGATTTCTATACAGTAAAAATGATACAGATATAACTGTGGAGTTATGAGTGGCAGTGACCTGAGTTCTATCTCTTCAGCAGTTGAGCGCAAATATAAACTTCATTCAGATGTCCTGGGTATGAAACTATCAATTTCCTTTTCTAAATTGTGTTTAACTGAAAAATGCTTCCAAATCAACCTTGTAAATATAACTGTGTCTAGTGGGCAAGGTTAACAAATCCATCCATCGATCCATAACCTCTTTTTCCCATTTTTACACATGGGGTCAAGGTGTCACTTCAACAGTGACAATCCTCGAGAGTCAAGGTTTATGAGTGGCACATGTTTAAGAAACAAATGTAGAAAATAAATCAAGGGATTTAAACAGATAATATTTTATATAAGTAAAAGACTGATGTATGAAATTTGGATATACCTTCATATTTAGAGTTTCTCATTTAATAAAAAGTAATCACAGACAGTATGGGAGAAGAGTTATTCTGTTCTTTTGAAAAGCCCAGACATTTGCTTACATGCCACATTCCACATAGTTCTGCTACTGGATATAAACTGGTTCTTCTTCAAGCAGCAGCTGAGAACACAGCGCTTGACACTGCATGTGAAAGCTCAGTGGATTAAGTAGGAAACTGTGCAAATTACACAGCTAAAGTCTGACTAAGGGGTGGCTCTAGTGATGTCACAGGGTGGAGTTTGGTGGGCCAGCCTGCAAAGCAGTTCTGGTAATCTGATCCAAACTTCAGTTGTGTGGATTCAAATGCAGTTGCAGCTGTTGTCTAGCATTAGTCTGATTGTTTCATCATCCTCATCATCATCAAAGGTCACATGATACAGGTGGGGCAGGGTGGATCAATGTCGTCAGAGCTTGTGTCCGTTTACCTGCCTAGTAGTGTCTACAGAGCCGGCTAGTGCACTGAAACGGATCTCTCCCTCTCTTCATACAGCAAGGGCAGCAGAAGCTATTAAAAACTTTGACAAGCCAACAAGCCTGTAGAGGGAAGATTAATTACACCAGCTAGCACTATTCACTGACACAAACCTGGAATATACCTCTTTGATAAGAAACGGGGAACTTTTGTCTCATCACAATCTGAAGAAAGCTTCAAAGAAAGGAAGGAAGATAATCCCATACTAAGCAGATTCACAGAAAACAGTAAGCTTATCTGGGGATGTGTGTTTATATATTTAGTTTGTCCTTCTGAGCAGCACAAACAAAACAACAGCTTCTAAGTGGACTTAATTTAAATTGCCACCTAAGAGAGTTGTATATTTGTGTGGTTAATATTCACACTGTGGATGCCAAGTATTTGTAGGAAGCTAATTCAATATCTGGAAATCAAAAGGCTGTTCATTTGTTGCAGTATTACTTTTTTTTTTTTTTTCAAATTTTAGCACTTTATAATTCTGTGGGACAAAAAAAGACACCTTTGGTATTTTTCTGTTTCAAATCCTCTGCTGAATTAGACTTGTAAGCCTATTGATTCACAGAAGACATGGCTTTGTCACAGGTACAATGCTTAGATGACAATCATGTGAACTGGAGACTAACCGAGTCCAAACCAGAGTTTTTCTTCAGTGAGGAACAAAGGCTAGCACTAGAAAGCTTGCTTTCCACAGGAATTGAAACCTTCTCTGAAGTAATTAAAAAAGAGAACATCAGGCAATTTCTCTCTGAAGTGGAAATACAAAGACTCTTGCAAATAGCAGAAAACTATATACCTGGGTCTGAAAAAGTTAAAAGAGACAATGACCAAAGTGAAGTGGCTTCCTTGGAATACTGGCCTTCTAGATCGGATATTAGTATCCCTTCACTGGATTTGGGATGGCCAGACAGTGCTGCTTACAGGGGGGTGACGAGAGCTAATGTGTATACCCAGCCTCCTATGGAAGGGCAAACTCATATCAAAGAAGTGGTTAGGAAAATGATAAGCCAAGCACAGAAGGTAAGAACCTGATTTTTTTTTTTTTTTTTTTAAATCATTTCAAATTATACAAATGTTTGATAACTATAAAAAAATATGTATCTTAAAGCATACACTTTGCTCTAGTCATTTCTTTAAGAAACAAGGCGCTGGTTAACTTGTAGTGACCAGGTGTAACTTGTTTGTGTGCTGTACCTTTTGTGAATGTCTCTACTACTTCCCAAAGTATCCTGTTAATTCTGCTGTGTGTGTGTGTGTGTGTGTGTGTGTGTGGGGGGGGGGTCCTAATTCTTCAAGACCCCATCACTTTGTAGGAAGGGGAGTTGTGTTACGTGAGGCCTAATCCTGGCATTTCAAACTGCTTAACTAGTAATCACACCACCTGCAGAGAGCGTTCCCTTGGTTGCTACAAGTAATTCTGTACTAGAAACTTGGTAACCACTAGCACAGTTAGGATTGCCCCAAACCCTTTAAACTTTATGCCACAGACCCCTTTTCAATAGTAACTGTGAGCTAAAAACCCAGTTTCACTGGTGACTGATTTCATTATAATAATGTTCAGCATAAAATGGCATTTGGCAGGAAACCTGTGGATGTTTTCCATTATTAAAATGTAATTTCAATAAGTCTTAGTGTTTCAGAGTCAGAGATGTGTCTTTTCATTATAAAATATGTATGATTATGGAGACACAGTTCCTAGAATACTTTAGATTATGATTTACACATTTTATTTATTATGTTGTTGATCTTGTTAGTCCCACTAGGTCTTGGTGTATTTTCACTGCTAGCCCAAGGTGGTGTTTATGCTGAACGTATATCCTTTGGCCAGGATACCTTAAATCTCTCATTCACTATGTATGTAATGTTATTTATCTATTGTGTTTAACCCCCCCCCCCCCCCCTTCCTGGGTTGAGACTGAATTAGGCCCAATGGGATTAGTGGTCTACCCCAGTTAATAAGGTCAAAATGAAATTAAATAAAATCTCCTTTCAATAAGTGTCATGGGATTTCTACTTGACGTACCATTAGCTCAGTTAAATAGGACATCCATCTGATGTCTTATCCACCAAGCATCATGACAAAAGATAGTACTCTTCCCCAAACACACGCAACACGCATTCATATAAGTACAACCACACAATTTTACTACCGTATAGTGTCTACAATGGAGCATTAATCAAAGTTCCTGGAATGGGAATAGAAACAATGGCCTTCTAAACTTCCTGAATCAAGTGTACAGAAATATTGAGCAGTGTGAGCACATAACCACCAGGAAGGGCACAGCAATTCCCAGATGTTGTAACTCACTAAAGATGGTTTCATAACTCTCAACTGTACAGATTTTTTTCCTCATTTTTTGGCCTGTTAGATGTAACCACAATTTTGTGTATATTCTTTTTCTAGCAAGCCAGTGCCAAATCTTTGAGGACTGAAGTCAGGGCATTTAAGATTTAGACTTCATACCCTTCAGAAAATTCATGCTAATGCAAAACCTGTTATCACCTTTCTAAGTTTGTAAGAGCAGTATTTAAAATCTGTCCCTATTTTTGGGCCTGTCTCTTGCCCTCCACCATTATTTATGGTTTTGTCGAGATTTCTTGCTCTAAGAGGTTGAGAGCTCTGGATGGGGTCTGGGTACTTATGAAAGCAAAGACCAGATAGGTATGTATTGCTATGCTTACTTGGAAATTTAGCCTGTTTAAGGAAGTTAATATCACTGTGGCAAAAAAAAAAAATCACAACACTTATTTTAATGCAGTACTAAATCTGGGCATTTTAGATGGCTGATATGCCATATATGATTAAAGCAGATTTTTGGTCCTTCAAGCACCTCTGAATAAAACTAGCTTTTCAAGCAGTGCCCTTGAGTTAGGAGCAGGAGCCCTTAATTACTGTTGTTTGTTAGCTGTTCCTGGAGCCCTTAATTACTGTTGTTTGTTAGCTGTTCCTGGCCACGACTTTTTTTTTTATTTGACATGGAAATGTAATCTGAGGGCATATGAGTATACAGTGCCACTGTAGGTTACATTGCTAAATGAAGTTTGTACAGCCTAGGTTTCTTTTCATACAACAGCTGTGGGGAGAGCTTTTTTTTTCTTGTACAACTGAGAGAAGATCTCTTGGTACTTACTGTGAGTTTAGAGCTGAGTAGATTTAGCAGCAAGTAGGTATTACTTGGGCAGCTAAAGAGGTCAGCTGTAGTCCTGGGTTTGATTCCATTATTTCCCCATCCATACTATGAACAGGTAAGCTAGCCATGCCACTCCTATATCAACTCCAGGTACCAGTCAAGTAAATATACTTTAATGTACTCGCTGTCAAGATGTTACACGTACAGCATACGTACAGAAAGCAACACGGACAAGAAAAGGATTGCACTGTCACACCCTTGGGTGAAACTTACAACACCTCCCTTCCCTTAGGGCACCATTTACAGAGCTCACATTTTAGACACATTACTTCACACATGAGAGTTTCTTCTGCCATCTTTTTACCCTTTCATTAACAAGGTAAGGCGTACTAGGCATAATCCTTGTTTTTAAGGGTAACAAGGGCCTTTCAAATGTTTTAACTGATGGATTCCGAGTCTCACAATAAATATGTTCATGCTGCAAAATGCATCTGTTACTTGGAACACTTGGCTGTCTTTCTGAGAAACCCCTAGCATGATTAATGTGCTCTTTTAACTCTTTACCCAGCATTCCCTGTAATACAGTTACTATCTGTAAGAGAACTTAACTGTGGCTTCTTGGTAACAGATGCCACTCTCCAGTAGTAGCCATGCTATAGTAAACCTGTGATCACATGACCTAGAACTTGTTGCATCACTGTTGGACCTACTTCTACACAGGTTAAGCTCTTTAGCAGCTTGGGTTCCTCACAGGTGCTCATTTCACATTTGCTTTTCACTGTCTTGCTCGTGCCAACATTCTTGTCCTGAGATTAGGACCCCCTTGTATCCAAGAAAAGACAAGCTTATTTATTCCATGTAGCCTTTTGTCTGACTAAGTTCAGTTTGCATCCTGTTATGTGTGATTTTGGGTGTGGGGGGGGGGGGTTGGGGATGCACTGGACTTGCTCTCTCTGCAAATATAATAGTTTTGGTGTAATTCCCATGAACACTGTAGTCCTGAGACTGTGTAGGTGAACAGATATTTTACAGCACAAAACCTCCAGTATATTTAAGGGTGTGCTGATTAAATTGGGCAAATACATTTTTGTGTAGTGATAACTATTTTGTGCTAATGGTGAAATACCTAGCTCTTCTTAAAAGTTGCCCACATTTCACTATAGTGTGACCTTTTAAAGTTGATAACATTTATAAAAGAGGTTGAAGTGCAATGTCCATATCCCCCCAAAATTTTTAATACAACTTGCATTTTTAATATGGTATATTTTACAGCAGTTGTAACTCTGACAATAGTACACAGATTGCCATGTCACATCCTGCGTTACAGCTATATAAGCAAAAAGTTGTATGAATACATCCGCTGTAGATATGAATGTCTATTGATGGAAATGCATTGTGAGAAAAATGTTATGTAGCTGCAAGTAATATAGAGTCCTTGGTAGCAAAAGTAGACGTGCAAGAAATTAAGATGATGAGCAAAGAGCTTGAATTTCTTTTCCCCAAAAAAGGGAGCATGGAGCTTTGCTGTACTGGTGTGGTCTTGGCTTCCATAGGTTTTATTTCTACCACAGTGCAGTTTGTGTTCCCTTTTATGTGAATCATGTTAAACATAAGAAAGCATTCTCCTTCATTTAAATAGAATGACAGTGCTATGAGTTAGTAACTTTATCGCCTCAAAAGCAGTCACATTTGTTTTCACTGAAGGATCCAAAAGTTTGCTAACTGAAGGCTAGTTTTACACATTTGACCCCCTATTCAAAGCAAGAGAACCACCATAGGTTAAGTAGTAAAACTTGCAGTCCATAAGCAATTACCAGACTTTCCCTCATAACTTTTCTGAGATGTTTGACCTCTCAAGTGTAAAAGTTTTTAGTTCAAACAGATGGTAAGATCCACTGTCAGTTTATTTTGTTTCCAACTGGCCTTAAATTATGTACACAAGTCACATTTCACTGGTCAAAAAATGTGTGTACTAACCTGTTTGTTTACATAGGGTTGGATAACTAACTTAAACCCTGTTCTTCACATAGTTAACCAAAAACTGACTGAACAGTTTCACTTTTGTTGTTAATGTGCGCACGTAGCTGACCTAAGTAAGAAAATATCAAAGTGTAAAACTGTTAAGTGGCAAATAATACTAAAACAACAGAAAGTAGTATGATTAGGCCTTGGTCAAGCAGATTGAGACAGTAACATGAGATTTGAAAAGGGAAGAATAAAAATAGAACCTTCATGATCTGTGGCAGGAAAAATTGAAGTGGAGGGGATAAAATACCCCGAAGCATTTCTGGACTCTAAGGTTTGGGTCCTACAACAGGGAGAGTAGCACTTTGTAAATGGACAAAAAAGGCAGTACTCTCCATATAAGCAGTAGATGGCTTTTAAATAAAAATTGCTAAGACTAAAATACTTTCTCAAGCTCTCTCTCTTTGAGGAAGTGATGGTTTAAAGTTTCCATACCAGCTTTACTTTATCAATGTAACCCACTGATTAACTCAACAGTTAGGGTCCAAACAGATTCAATCACTTAGACTTAAACCACATTTGCTGAGAAGTGGAATTTCATTTTTTTTTTTTTTTTTTGTACAGCTAAACAAAGAGCAATAATGTATCATTGTCTGTAACTTAGTTTGACTCTGTTGAATAACTGATCAAAATGATCTCTCTTCTTACAGGAATCTGTTCTAGTTAGATTACAAAGAAAACAGGACATGTTATCTTCTCTGACTTATTATGGCTCTTGGGTTTACTTTCATTTCAGTAGCTGTGCTGGCATCAAACCTGTGACATCAAAATGAACGAAAGAATCCATACTAAAATGGGCTTATAAAGTATGTATCCATAAAAGGTCTAAGTATGTTGCGCTGCGGTAGCGTTGTCACCTCACAGTAAGACGCTGTCCGGTTCGATTCTTGGCTAGAGCGTCTTCTGCGTGGAGACATGCGTGAATGGGCGTACCTTCATTGAAGGTTGTGCATCAGGGCTGGTAACCTGGTATGTAAAATTCAACTACCAATCATTAGCGGACCGGAGTTCCGCTTTGGCGACCCCTAACCGGGAAAAGCCGAAAGACACAAACATGTGGCACATCAATATATCTAGGAGAGAAAGGGCTAAATCTCTGGGTCAAGATCACTGTGCTATGCCTAAATCACAGTAGTTCAGACGTGTCAATAGTGATGTGATAATACTCCGAAATGTTTAAAGCTTGCATAAAACAGTTTTACCACAATAAGTGGTGAAGAATAGAGTAACTGCATCATTATTTAGACTGTAAGTTCAGTTGCTTAGAAATAATTTAATACCATCTGTGAAGTAATTGCTGCTGCTGTTTGGCCAAAGTCCAGAAGCATTGCCAATACAAACCTCAACAGGTAACTACCAGCTCTTGATGGAGAACAGCTTGTTTGCTATTGGCATCTATGTTTTTGTTTTTCTGTGCTACAAAGTTTGAGTCTTTCTGATCCCATGATACTGTATTTGCTGTTGTGATATTATAAACTGTGAATGCTATTCAGCAGCTTGACATTAAGGTGAGCCGTATCTGTCCATAAACCTATCCAATCTGCTGGCTATTGTCTGCACTCGTACTATGTTGCAAAGACTGGAACTCCTTATGTCTGTCCATCAGGTCAATGCCATTCCTCCCATCCTTCAAAACCATTCTGAAAGACTTCCTAACCAAATGCTGGCTTTTTGCTCAACACCAGGATAAACTATACCCCTAATCTGCTTACTTTCCCTTCTTCACGCTCTTCTTACCTCTGTCCATTTATCTCCCCTGGCTTTTTCTCTTAATATACCATAAGCCTGCTTTTCTCACACTTTTTGTATTGCAATCTCTGTTTGTATCTTACTAGCTTACCTTTAATTTCTCTCTAAACTGGCTAAAATTTCTCTATTAAAGCCATGTCATGTAACTTGTAACTATTCTTAACCAATGTTTTCATATTTGGTGTAGTTGTTTAAACTGTAGTTTGTCTATTTATTGTGTTATTTTTAAAGACTGTTAAATTATTTCTGTTAAAATGTTTTGTAATACTTTGGAGTTTTTCTCCCTCGTCTCCTACCCAGTTGGACTTTCCCCAGGAATCAAACATCAGTAAATAAATAAATATGTAGACCTAGTTTTCTACTTCTCCAAATATAATGAGTGTCAAACCCCCAAACTGAGGTGATTTTAATAAATCTTACTCTAATTCACACTTACTGTTACTATAATAGATTGTGTATCAGCATGCATTTTCTGAACAGTGAGAAATTTGAAACCCTTGTCATTATGGAGTGATTGTTAACCTCCATGATTTACAAGAAACATCAAACATTTTATGATAGATGGGGCAAAAATATATGGGCAAAACCATAGACATTTTGCAAAGTCAGGGATATTTGGATTATGTCTGTAGGTCAAGTGTAATACTGCAGCTTGACCATAGGGTAAGGAGGCACGTCTGTAGGCTACATGATTGTCAGAACAGGCAATGTCCTACTGCATGCCACACAGGAGATATTTATATTATAGTAATAAAAAGTTACTGCTTTAAAATAGGCAAAACGGTTATTAAACATGAAGCACGTATTAGGAAGAAATAATTATCCTTTGATACAAAGGTATGCATAAATGAAGGGAACATTTTTAGCAACTTGTTCTTGGTGTGAATCTTTCACCTTTTTACATGTAAGGTGCAACATTAACTCAGGAAATTGTTACTTTGCAAGCTAATGCAACAATCTTTACAAATTCTAGTGTCTCTAGTTCCCCAAAAGGAAAATTTATTAAAAACTTTACATTAAAAAAAATAATTGATGCAATCAGATACATAATATTCTTTTTATTTTTGAGTTTAGTATTCACCAAATATGCATACAATAAAAGCGAGATCCCTGAGTTATCTTTGTTTCAAGGACGTCCTTAAGGTTGGATTTCTGCACAGCAGAATTGGGAAACTACTGTTTGTATCCAAACGTATAGCCTAGTAATTATGGCTATAAGTACAACTTTTCTGTGTGCTAATCATGTGGCCAAACTGTCCAATGGTTAGAATAACATGTTGTGAGTGAGCTACACTAAACACTTTTTGTACCATTTCCAGAACCACCACCTTCATGCCGTGGGACAAGTAAGTCAGCTGCCACTCTGTACTTTCAAATCATTCCTTTAAACAAGGGTTTTACTTTTATCAGCAAATAAGACCAATTACAAAATATCCATACCTGTGCTATAAAGTTGCACAAAAACCTCTTTCATGTCCGAATTCAGCAACTGAAAGCAGTAAAACCTGTTTCTGTTGCAGTTTTTGTTGGACCACCAAAGTATTTTGTTTGGTTATCTATGGCTGCCTTGTGTGTGTTTGCAGAGCAGTTCCTAAAAAATCATTTGCTATCTCTTCTAAGAGCAAAAACAGATGCTCTTTGAGAATGCTGTGTGTTGCTTAAGAAATCTCTACCTCCCCAGTACTGTGACCTTGGAACTGTTAAAACAAGTTTGGGAATATCATGGGAAAATGTTACCTCCTTCCAAAAACAAACAAAAAAAAAAACTTCTGTTTGCACCATTAGAATAAATGCAATGTGTTTTGATCAGCTGTAATCATCAAAATAGTTTCTGTACAGTCCTCACATTCAGATTTTACATGGTGGCAGTGTTGTTTGTTCATGTAACTGATAAAAACATTTTTGTACTTTTATAGGAGTAGCTTTGAGAAAATTCCATCATGTGGGGAAAAACTTTTTAAAAACACTACAATAAATTTTTGCACACTACATTTTTTGTTAACCATGAAAATACTTTAGACACGAGTTCCTTTTTGGGGGGTGACATGGAAGCAGTGTCTCGTTAAATGACTACAGAGTAGACCTTGAATCAACTATAGGATGAAGATGACTGACAATTCAATACCCTCAATTCTCTGCAGTACATTAACAGATTGTCCTATGTTTACATAAGAGCCAGGCTGTTACATAACTGCAGAACTGAAATATGATATTGTGATAAGTCAGAGGTCAAATGAAGTAAAAATTTCAAAGGCCCTGACAAAACAGATAACGTACAAGGAGGGACGGAACACTGTGGAGACATAATGGCATTTGAGGGACACTGTAAAAGCAACAGAGAACAGAACTGGTACTAAACATTCACAGAAGCAGTTGCAAAAATCAGCATGAGGAAACGTCCTCATTTCAAATCCCTTATCGTTTTGGAACTAGATTTTTAACCGTTGTTATAAGACTATGTGCAGCATATACTCCGAAAGAGTTGCACACAAAGTAAAGTAGCAGCATGGCCAGTCATCATACCTCTCGCCCTGCAGACATTGGAGATGGGGCAAAGGCACTCAAAGTAGAAATATCCAGCTAAAAACCTGGACATCTAATTTTGAATACCAAACGGCACATATCTTCCCGCTTTCAGTAGGAATGTGGGATACTATTCAGAAACGGGTTTATAAAAACCGTGACAAAAATGATACAAAGATATAAGCACATTATCAAAAGGACAGTGTAAAATCTATAGACGTTAATGAATTCTGTCACAGAATTCTTCCTCGCAAGGTCATTTGCATTTTTTTTGCTTCCGAAAAAAGGGAGTTGTAAGATGTGTCCTGTTTCTTTAAATTATTGTTGCCACTAGTAAGTTGGTTGTGATTTCTGTTTTTCTATGCACTAGACAGCTTCAAAAATCACATGAAGACAGGATTCAGAAAATTGTGTAAAGGGATAAATCGGGGCTGGAAAAAGGTACATTCCTCCAACGTAAGAACAGTTGAGGGGTCTTAAGTCATTTATAAATTGTTCTACAAACTGTATCCTGTAGTGAAGCAAGGGCCAATTGCAAATGGCATTGTTCAGTGGTATAAGAAAAGGCAGAATGTGCAAAGTACAAATACTGTACTGTTCTTGAGAAGTATTTAAGCAATGAAACAAGATAAGCTGGAGGCATGGCATTATGCTCTATGTAATAACCTTACAAGCATAATTAAATAAATTAATCCTTGATGCCAACTGATTGGAGGCATGTACAGTCTATTAAAATACTTATCAAAAGTCATATCTGTTAGTGTGAAGACATTGGTCATTACAATAAGGTTCACTGTGAGAAAAGCAATAGATTGTATTTTGAAACATATAAAGAAAAGCACTGAGTCACTGAAGAATACAGGCATAAGAAATGCCAAAGGGGAATGAAAGGAGACTGGAATAAGAAAGGAGCCTAAAAATATGTTTGAAAGCTGTAGACATTGAAATAAGGTAATGCAAGGGATAACATAAATGGAGATTGTGGATAACAACAGTTGTGACCTTATAATTTCTGGCAAGGATTGACAGACTAGAGGAAGTGTTTTAATAAGGAAAAAGCCAAGGAAGTTAAATTTTTGTTACAGCTACTCTGGGCTGGTAGAATTTGCTGGGATGCTTAAGATGAGGCATCACAAACGGAAAACAAAGGTACTGTTACTCCTACATATAGATTGCAGTAAAAGCCCATCTTTACTACTGATATACAGACAGAGGCAGGCATCACCAGGAAGAAACAAATTCCTTTGTATTGACAGCTGGTAAAAACCTCATGTTAAACATTTTTATAACTTCTGAGATTTCATTATTCTAAGTTAGTTCAAAGGAAGGCAAAAATATGTATAATCTGCACTTTTAGCTGTATGAAGTGAAGCCATATTTTAAACCTGAAGTGGAGAACATCTAAATGATATAAGAAGCATCATTTCATAGAAAGACTGTAGACTGCCAACCTTTCTGAAAAGATAGTAGGCTCAAAAACAGACATGGACATTTAAGAATGTATGTACAGACATATAATACAGTTCTTAAAACTGGGTAGGGAAATTTTAATCTGCTGGTTAACCTTAATTTGTAGTATATACAGTTGGTTGGGAGGAAGCCAATACCAGAAATTGTCTGAAGTTCATTTTGCCTTTTAACACGAGGGCAGGAATTCAGAACAACAATGGTTCTTTTTTTTTCCCACAGAAAGCACTTTA
Organism: Protopterus annectens; assembly: GCF_019279795.1. NCBI lineage: Eukaryota > Metazoa > Chordata > Ceratodontiformes > Protopteridae > Protopterus > Protopterus annectens. The sequence goes on from NC_056746.1 coordinate 480,342,666, forward strand.
CTATTGATGCACGATACATTAGAATTACTCTACTGCTTCAAGCTCCGTGGCATAGCAGGATAAAACCTTGATGACACCACAGATGGTGGTTAGTGGCCTAAGTGTGAAAGAAAAGGAGTGATTATGTAACACCCTGCTTGCTTCCCTCTGACGGAATATTGGAAGTGCATGTCTGGGTTGCATTATTCACTGCCATGATCCAGTTTATTTTTCCATTCCTAACAAGCAGCTTTTCCTGATTTCTGCACAATTACTCCACATAGTAACATGAAGTGCATTTATTTACATAATTTGTCCATCAGCTTCAGGGCGAAAAGCCCAGATTGTCTGCTGTACACATTCAACAAGTCGGCTAGGTTAACCATTAAATCTGCATTACTTCCAGTATACATTAGATCGGGGACAGCTTTCCAAACCAAACATGTTTTATTTATCAAACTGGGTGTAAAAAATGTTTTCCGGTTATACAAGCATTATTGACTTTAATCATGTTTTTATGTGAGTCCAAAAAGCTTGCACATATTTGCCCCTACCCATCTCTTACCCCTGATTTACTTACAACCCAATAAAATAATCTATTAGACTAATGAAGAAAGAGTGAAGTTTACACACACCTTAGATTTTTTTACACTTTTTCTATACCCAACTGAGCTGCATGAAAAGGGCTAGATGATGAGAGTTGTATTCCTTATGCAAATTAGGTTAAAAATGTAGTACTGTCCAATTTAGCAGTGACTACATTTTTGTGTAGGGGACGGAAAGCACAGTGGAATTTATAGTTGTTAAAAGACCTCCACCCCATGCTTTTATACTTTGTGTTGCCTACACACAGCTGCATCCAGCCATGAGGGAAACAGACCACAAAGACAGCTTAATCCATTGCTGTTTGTAAAAATTCTTGTAGTAAGGCAAACAAATTACAGGCATAAATGTAAATACACACTTGACAACATACAGAAGGCAGTGTTGCTACATCCTTAACAAAACTGTTATCATAACCATTCTAGCACCAGTTACGCACCATGGAAAACTAAGGATAACTGGGAGGGGGTAGCAGCTTAGGAGTAACTGAAATGATTGTAGGGTAGCGTGAGTCCTCCCAAGTCCTGAAACCATGTACATGCTTAAGTTTGGAATATGATAAAGCTCCTCCAGTTCCTGAAAGGAAAGTCATCATTTTTTTCTTAGAGGTAAAGCTCAGCTTGAGATGCATGTTAAGAAAAACATCTACTTGCATGGATATGTGTAGGAAATGTGCTCAGTGTGACCAAACTGACTGTGATATTTTAACTTTAGGCGATAGTTATTTTACATCATGCTAGGACGATGGCGATGCCTGTGCTGTGCATACAACTGATTTCGTATGAGATGGGTATAACCGGATCTACTTCAGATGATCGAAGTTTCAAAACTTTGAATACCTGAAAGAAAAACAAAAACATTTTCCTAGATTTTGCAGGGGGGCAAGCCTTGCCTGCACTCCCCACACCCCCTGCTATGTATACCAACTCCGAGATTACACTACAGCGAGTAAAAGGGAAAATTTCACATTCCGCACTGTATGGAAATCTACATTCAGAAAACTTCGATCATCTGAAGGGAACATGTATAACCAAATGGGACCTGGCTTTCTATTTTCCAAGCTTTACCTACATCTGTACTCTTGCACAGTATGCCAGATTCTTTTAATGGAACAAATAACATGTATAAGACGTAAAGGGGATGGGATTAATCTAGTAGCTAGAGAACCCTATGATGAAGAGTACAAAGCTGTAGCTTACTGCACACCACCATGTTAAAGGCTATTCCTAGTCAGCAACAACATGAACAAACTGAATCCCCCCACCATCTTCTTTAAACCACAGTCAAAAGAACATGGTGTAAAATGATGCTTCCACTGGGTAAAATGTGACCTGAAGTGCAAAAAGGAAAAAAAGATATTCTAAATTTTAGAGCCTTGAGAAATCTCTGTGTCAATATGAGTTCATAATCTGCTACAGGGATATGAAGACTGAAAAGATTAGGAAGATGGGACATGCAGCTAGGGGAAATGTGACACTCTGCCTTCAAGCTCAGCCAGTCATCAGAGATGTCACATGACACGACAGAATTTCCTAGGTTCTCATGACCTGGCAGCTGTGTGTCCCTTCTTAACCCTTCCCCCATGCCTTCCAACAGAGCACATCAAATTCCAAAGGAGACCCCCTGACAGGCACTAGCCTCTGAAGAGTTTAATTTAGCCTTTTTACTTCCCTGTCATTGTTTGCAACTCTTTTTTAAAAAAAAAAAAAAAAAAAAAAAAAAAAAAAAAAACCCTTGCTGGTCCCACCTCCTTCATTTCTTTTACATGCTGTTTGATCCAATAAAAGAATGACAGTTTGATGGGAGCAGATATGTGTTTAGCATAGGATGTCTTATTTGTTTACTGGGTATGTGCAATGGTCCTTGCAGACTGTTTACAACCAGAGGCGCAAGGGCAGAGGAGACATAATATGGTGAATCTAGACTAGTTAAGCAACTGGCATGCTTTGGCAGGAAAATGCAAAACCATAAGTGAAAAGTTAGAATTTAGGACGGAATAAAAGCTGATACATGCTAGACAGTACATGCAAGTCAGCAGTAGTTTTGTTTCTTAATGTCTGTGATGGTCTGAATCTGACTTGAATATCTTTTGCATTGCTGTTTACTATTGCAACTTTTTAACATGCATATATGCATTCTGCCCTTGATTAAGCCAATAAATAGGCTTCAGCTTTTATGTATACATAAGTGGTCCAAGCACAAAAAATACATAGAAAACAATCTTTGCAAAATTGTTTTCAATCTGTTTACTTGGTTAGGTTGAAATGGGATTGTAGTAAGAATGTATTGGTGGAGTTGTGTCCTGGGTTTGTTTCAGACCTGATGTTGATGTATTTGTAAGTCTGGCTCTGACAAAGTTTCTTATTTAGTAAAATATAGAATGGTTATGAGAGAATTGCAACATTAACTTGAAAACCACATTTTTTCCGTGTGGTAGCACCTAGGTCTGTAATAGTGGTAAGTACCTGACAGCAAACATAGGAACTTTAAACATGGATACTTTATTTCATGTTGCACTTTTTTTTTTTTTTTTTTTTTTTTTTAGTGTTATACTTGGCATATCGTAGTTCTATACACATCCTATACACACCCCATCTCACCTCAGCACAGTTGGAAGTAATCACTAGTTTTATTGCATATGTTGTACTTGGGTATTTATAACCCCAGCAGTTCCTTCTCTGAAATCAGCATCACAATGAGTCATGGCTTTAATGACATTGACGCATTTCTGATTCACTGTTTTTGGTATCCTTCTCATCTATTTGAGCAGACAGTAAGGCACTACATATGAAGTTTGTCCTGTTTTCACAGTTGCTTCCCTTTCAAAAAATTGCTATTCTTCCTTATTTGTTGTCTGCTTCTTTGTTAATTTTTATGAATAAAACTCCACTACTTTTGATGCAGAAACCTATCTGCTTATGTAACTGCACTTCTACCTTTCTCACACCATATAAGCTTAGAGAGACATTGTCCTTAAATGGAGGTTACACTAGGTTCTTCTTGGGTATCAGTATTTGTAGTTGGGTGCCAATAAGATATGCAGCTGCTGCTAAACTTTCAGAAAAACACAAAGGCACAGTATTTCTTTTCTAAAGCCAAAAGCCTTGTTAAGAAGTGTCCCAAGCTGCATTTAACTGAACCACTTCAGACACAGCTTGTTCTCCTATTTAATATTCCTTTGCCAATTTACTAATGCAGTTCTACTGATCATCTGCGTTTCATGGATGGCCAACACCCTCTTGCCTCTCAACATCTGGCATTGTGCCTTGACATTACTTTGACAATGTTTGTGATTTTTAGCTCCGCTTTTCCTCCTAAATCTTCTACTTCTACCTTCATCTACCTCCCCAGCTATGAGAACAAGATCTGTTTGCTCGGGGCAGGAATCTGTAGGTTTTTGATGTCCAACAAGTTTTAATGCATTTTGCAGCCTCTGAAGTTTGATTTTTCATTCTCTTTCATGATATTAACTCTTTGCAGTAGTAGTTCACCTATCTGGCATTCCACTGACTTCTTTTTTCTAACTAATAAGCCCACAAGACACAAGTGGCTCCTTCTAAAATGTCCCAGGAGCGCATTCTGTTTTTAAGTAATGTGCCCACAGTTTTACATTCTCAATTGGAAACTGTCAGACTCAAACTCAAGACTGTAGGATGAAATGTCATAAGCTCATATCCTTCACTATCTGCACTAACTTTGTGTGACAGTTTACTATTTCTGGTGAAATGCATTTTGTCCAAGTACTTTTTTTTTATTAGAAATATAAAAAATAAACAAGCATAGGAATCTGTCTAGTTCCAGCTTCGCCACCACTAGTGTTGAGGAAAAAATAAAAACATAGAAACTAGTGGTCTTAAAACTTCATTGATGAGCGTAGTCACAATAATTCCCAAAAATCATGAAACCCGGGTAGTGTTCCAAACAAACAAGCCTTTATTCATCACAGACAAGTGATCCTCGGAAACAATAATCGGGAATATTTTATAATGTTAAACATATCTGCTTTTATTCATAGCACTACGATATGCAGCTGCTGCTAAACTTTCAGACAAAAGTAGGTGTGGAAAATATACATATTTGCCTTGAATATCTGCTTTTATTCATAGCACTACGATATGCAGCTGCTGCTAAACTTTCAGACAAAAGTAGGTGTGGAAAATATACATATTTGCCTTGAATAGGCTGATTTAATATTAAACAATATAAACAGGCAAATATAAAGTACATTTTAGAATAGCAAGTACCCACCCCAACACAATACTACTGGTTAGGTCAAACTAAATCCTAGTTAAGGAACACATTACCTATCTGCAACCCACTTTCCCAAATCTGGTATTAAGAAAAGCATAATATACACTCAAAAAGACTGAAGTTTAGCTAAAATTGCTTGCGGCTAACATGCAATAAAGCCTTCATCAGGTCTCTGACAAGAACTAAAATCATGCACATGAGATAAGTAAAAGAGTTAACTAAACTGATACAAAAACACATAGCTGTCTAGCTAGAACACTATAAATCTATCTGTGTAATAGTATCTAATATGTATTTGCATAGGTTCATACTAGGCTTATCTGCCCTAGGGCATTTATAAGCCTAGCCAGAGTGTGTTTGGCTTTAGCCACCCATTTTAAATTAATTTTGCTATGCCCTTTTTCGAGGTTAGTATACTGTGCCTCTGTCTAACAGTGACACAGAAGTGATACCCGGGGTAAGCCTACGATCTCCCATCCACTCATCAAGATTCCTCTTGAAGAGAGTCAATGAGGGACTCTGCCTAACCTGGACTGGGATTTTATTCCAGAGTGAAGGGAGCCTCTGGGTTATGAATCTGTCCCTCCAGCATGTCCTATTTATCTCAGTGCTGAGGTTCAAGTCTCTCGAGCGCGCAGCTCGATGGGATTTGGATTTTCTGAGGTACAGCATGTCCATTAATTCTGGGTTGGACATGGCTTTATACGTCAGGCACAGATCGCCTCTGAGCAGGCGGTATGCCACTGAATAGATCTAATCTATATACATGTATCTAATATGCATTTGCATCTAATATCTAATGTGTATTAGTGTGCATAAAACATGTTACTAATCGCTCGAAAAAATTTTAGAAAAAAATAATTTTATTTACAGCTCAGAAAAAATTGGTGCTTTGCAAAAAAAAAAAAAAAAAAAAAAACTGTCATGACAGTTTTCATGTTTTTATATATATATATATATATATATATATATATATATATATATATATATATATATATATATATATATATATAAAAAACATTCTTTTTTATTAAAATGAGAAATGTTTTGCACCCTGAAATTCTTACTGCAAAATGTTACAGTGATATAAAATACTGTTTATAAAGCTAAATTTGTAGGTCTGGAATAATTTTCTCCCTCCGTTTTCCTTTGTCTTTACGTTCATATTTCCTTCCAAAACTTCAGAATGACTCAACAGTTGGAAAAAAAAAAACGAAAGGATGCAAACTAACAAAACATCTGAGTTGTTAATCTGTTTTAAAACATTTATTGCTTGCCATGCTTTTGCTGACCTTGTCGTTTAAAAAAAAAAAAAAAAAAAAAAAAAAAAGATTATCTGAGCAAATACAACTATGTGCAGTAATTTCACGGTCCGATTTCCCTTACTGTTTCGATGCAGACTGTGAGACTGTTACTAAATTTGCTCTGGAAAGAGGTACTTACCCTAATGGGCTTCAAAAAAATAAACAGAAGATGGACTTGAGTACTCAAGGGCAGCAAGTTTCTCATAAACTGTTCAGTGCTCAACTGTCATCCATTACGTTTTGACTGCACAGAATTACACGTGTAGCCGATAATGGTTTGCCAGTTATTTGGCACTGAGCAAGAACTGAAAGGCAGATTGCAAGCTGACAGTACATTCAAACAGATTAAATAAAATGAGTTTTTCTGATATTGATCATTCTGAAGACCACCAAAGTATGCAATATGCAGATGGAAAATCGGTATATACTGCAGTCCCAAACGGATCGGTAATGGACATGAAAGGGATAAGATAATACTGCAGTCCCAAACGGGATCGGTAATGGACATGAAAGGGATAAGATAATACTGCAGTCCCAAACGGATCGGTAATGGACATGAAAGGGATAAGATAATACTGCAGTCCCAAACGGATCGGTAATGAACATGAAAGGGATAAGATAATACTGCAGTCCCAAACAGATCAGTAATGGACATGAAAGGGATAAGATAATACTGCAGTCCCAAACAGGATATTCTATGGAAAGTTCTGCAGTCCTTTTTAAAGGGCAGATAGAAAGATAGTAACAGCATGCAAACTTGTATTTATCATATGATACCTCTCATGGAGACGACCAAGAGTTTCAGCATGCATACAGTGAACAAACTGAACAATTACACACAAAGTACACATCAATAGGTTTCCTGTTCTTGTTTCTGTTTTAACAACAAAAACAGAGATCCTGGACTTCTTGATTGCCATTTAAGATATTGCGTACAGTGGAAGTTGGAAGAAAAGAAAGGCACTGCTCTCATGTTTGAGTGTCTAAATGATGCATCTGCATATATCTACAGATGAGCAGTTCACAGAAGTATAACTAATAAAGATGGAAGAACATCCTCTAGGGAATGTATCTCTTTTTAACTATATAAACTGGAGGGAGGGATTCGCACATGAATGGCTTAGTGCAATATGATGATGGGCTGTAGAAGAAAGCCGTGGCTTTTGCATCTCTTCCTCTAGCAGTAGGGTTGTCACTTTTCTTTCCTCCCCATTGCTATCATTTCTATCCACTGTTTCTCAGAGGAAGAAGATTTATGAAACGTTTTCTGGAATTTTAGCAGTCATGGGTTATGCTTACAGATTGAGAGGTCACTGTGGTCAAAGATTAAGGCTCGGGGGGAAAAAAAGCAACTTGGGAAGTTCAAAAGTTAGCCAAAGTTGCACAAAGTTTGAGAATGGTGAGGGACGGGGAACTAGTAGAACAATTTGTAGCACTCGCTGTTTTTTTGCTGCGCAGGATAGACTGCTTCTGCTTCTTAAAGAAAACAGTTTGACTGACTATTTATAACCCTGAAAAGGAGCAAATATTGCAATGAACACCTGCACCCACAATTTAATACATGGATATTGTATATGAATTATCGATTTTATAATTAAATTATTTATGGCTGCTGCTGTAGTAGGTTAAATGTGGTACAAATCACAGTTGGCAGTCGAAATTGGTGCATTAAGTAATTGGGTGCAGCATATGTAAATGCACTGTGTAAAAGCTTTCTTAATGTTTAGTTAACAGCAGCATACATACTAACAAATCTTCATTCTCCATGTAATTCTCTCTGCCTCTGTGTATCTAGGGTCAGTTTTAATTTTATACTAATAATTGTACTACAACAATACACTGCCACTCCAGCCCCATGCACAATTATTTTCTGTTTGCCCCTTTCATCAGCACCTCATCACATCCTATTTCAATCCACAGTTATCCTCTGTCTTGCCTTCAACAGCCCAATTCTTTTTTTCCCTAGTACATGTACACCACCTTGTGAGGACCATGCCTTGGCCTAGCAATCAAGGAGCCTCAGTCCTCACCACTAACACCAGGGAGGTTGTCTCATAGAAGAGGAAATGATAACAAATACAAACCGTAAAGTACAATTTCCCTTGGTGCACACAGAGATCACAGTCAGTCTGGGGCTGGTTGCTCCCTTGCTCCCCAGGTTCCCAATAAGACTCCCCTCTGGCACAGCTATAGGTTCCAGATCTCAGCCTAGCTGGCAAGCTAACCTTCAGTACCCTCTCTGTCCAACCAGTGCTTCATGTCCCTGCCCAGGTAGCTGACGCACACCCACACTTTGAGAATAAGTATTTATACAACTTCACAGACACTCCTGGGAAAGGCTGACACACATTCTCTAGCTGTGCCCTTTTACCCAGACTATACAGTAGTAATTACTGCCACCACCAGCTAATAATTATCAGCTACCCAAAGGCCCTTGAGTGTCCAATTATTACTGTGCAATATTATCAAATTGGTAATGGGACTGTTCAGTCTAAGGCTTATTAGAGTGGCTTATAAGCAATGTACTCTAGAGTCTACTTATCTCTACACAAACCAGCCACAGGTGAAGGTTTTTAAAATATTTAATAATTAACAAGACAATACTACTACACCACAGAGATATCCAAGAGTTCAGAGATCACACAGAAACTTAAAATAATACAGTAGGACAAGTCTGATGTCAAAGAAAAACACTTAATCTAACTTTCTAATATTTAGCTATTCTTAAGAGAAAACACAGTGCTCAGTGCTACAATCCTACTTGCATACATATAGAGCATAAGCAGTGCTGGGGTTGATGGTCAAAGACAAAAATGCTTCCAGTCTCTCATTCAACAATAGTTTTTAAACTCACTAACAAAGCTCTGCTAAGGCCCTCCCAGATTACATCATTTTGACACTTAGATTTTCCCAGTATACACATTACATCATTTTAACACTTAGACTAGAGTTCCCAGGCCAACAAACTGCATTATTTAACCATCTAACATCTGCTCAGGAAACTACAACAATAAAAGACATTTCACATGTACACTCCAGCAGGCATCCCTTAAGTTAAGACAATAGAAAGAATGTGTTCAGCCAGCCGCTTCAGCACCACCACTTAGATAATTGTAACTTCAAAGAACATTTGAAATGCTTGGCTTAGTTTTCCTTACAGCAGATGGCAATGTTGCAACAATCTTGAAGTTCACATTTTACAGTGTTTTTTGTTCATTTAAGAGCACAAGCCTGTATATATACACAAATGATCTAGGCTGGCAGCCTTCGCCCATCTTTCCCCAATTTTCATACTCCTCATTTAAGTGGTTCTCACTTAAATAAGCTTCATTCTAATAGGAAACCCAGACACTGACCTCTACTTGTTTGTATAAAACTGTATACCTCACCAAGGTAGCTAGTTCCTCAGAGGTCCATAACAACACAATCATTATCTCCAGGTCATCTCCCAGACCTGGAACTAATAGGATCCACTTAAATAGCATCCAGGGCTGCTCAACTATTGTACTCACTAGTATGTTATGCACTTAATCCTCTAGCTTCTGACTGATCCAACCCATCATGTTCAGCCACTATTCATGAAATCATGTGTGCATTAGGCAAAAAGTTACCAAGCCAACTCATTATACCCTGTTCTTGGAAAAGCATGTCTAATACAAGCAAGTTAACTACCATATTAACAGCATATATTAATGTCAATTGCTGAGCATGAACAAAAAATGCAACAGTCAGTTGAACACTTTCAGCAAACTAGCATGTTTTGCATTAGCCTACCTCCCAAAAGTTACTACAAGATTTAACATTCTAGTATACAGAGTGTAAACATAATGCAATGCAAAATTATCAGGTCATTACATCTTTCGAACCCAACCACATTTTGTTTGATTTTTTGCTGATTATACAACACTGATGGGCGTGCCATCGTTAAAGGTTGGATGTTGAGATGGCACCTCTGCGTTCGTGAAAATCTACTGCCAATCATTAGCGGACCGGAGTTCCGCTGTGGCGACCCCTAACTGGGAAAAGCCGAAAGACAGCAACATACAACACTGACTCAAACCAGCCCCCCCCCCCCCAAAAAAAGGGATTTCCTTTGTATACTGTATATGTAAACAACCAGCTAAGTATTGTTGATGCTACTAACCATTCTAGCATTCTTTCACAAGTCCCAAAACAAATGTATGAGAGAGCAGTGGAATCAGCTTTACACTTGTGGTTCTGAAGTTAATACTAGACAGACTGTCTGTGTGACTGTATAGAGCCCAGTTGTGCAACCTAGGGAGTATAGCTGGTAGAATTGCCCCCTTCTTGGTATGGGTCATACTGTTTATCCTGGAAGTAAATTTAAATTTATGTGAACCTATCCGATTGCCAAGACTTAACTTTAAATGAGCCAAAGTGTTAAACATTAACATGCAATGGAAGTTTGCTCTACAAGAAGGGAATATTTTGGGTACACCTATTCCTCCCAGAAGTCTCATTTCTGTTGTGATGTCAGCTTGAGGTTAGGAGAGAGTTTGCTTAGTATTAGTGTTTTTGAGGGGGAGAATGTCTAGTGATGTAGGGTTTTTCATAGCCCTAAAGGCAAAGCGGACCTCTACAGAAATGGAGTCTTTGCAAGACACACAGACACAAATGAGAACATTATTAGTCTATATGGGTAATTAAGGGAGCCTATCCCTTTGGTTCTCCACCCCTTTAATCTGATGGAAAAATTCTCCATTAAAATAAATATAGTTGTACCTTAAAACTAATTCAACCAACTGTAAAAATTGAAGAACATTCATCATTTGTCAAAGTCCCATCCTCATAAATAATTTCTTCTAATAATGTTAAACCTTGTTGGTGAGGTATACAGGAAAATAAATCTATAATATCAGTAGTCAAAAACCTATGGTTCGCATCAAATAAATTCTGTTTGAGACTTCTTAACAGGTCCCACGAATCCTAAGGAGAGTTTCTCTTTAGCCACAAAGGTTTAAGTTTAGTATCAACCAGTTTGGCTTGGAGCATGGTTTTTGAACCATCAGCTGAACTATTGACCTTAATGGTGGATCCTCCTCATTCTTATATATTTTTGGGAGATAGTAGGAATCTTTGGCTTTTCAACTTTTAAGAATGTTAAGGTTTTCTGAAAAATAACGACTTTAATTGCCAGATATTCCAAGACCATGTCTATCCTACTATAGGAAATGTTGATCTCATTCCTGGACACACATACATATTTGTCAATGTCCCTTAACATTTCATTTGTCTTGGCCTCCTAGGTCAATGTGTCCATTAGTACAGACCCCCACCCTTATCAGGTTTCATTACTCTTATCGTTGGATCATTCCTTAATTCTTGCATAACATTCCTATCCTGTAAGGCCATGTTCTATCACAGTTGTGAAACCAGTGGTTTGGTTTACCTAGCTTTATGCCAAGTGTGCCAGGCATTCTATGTAGGGAAAACCGAACGAAAGCTTAAGAGGAGAATTTATGAGCACACATATGACATACATACTAGGAAAGACAATAATGCTTTGTATAAACGCACACCGGAATGTAAACAAGCAGTTTTCAGGTTTTATGTAATTGAAAAAAATCAACAAGGACAAAAGAGGGGGCATGTGGGAGGAATCTATTGAATATAGAGAACTGTGGTGGCAAGTTACTCTTGAAGCCAGTAAAAGGCCAGGGTTAAATGAATGTGTCACTGGCTCCACTTTTAAAATTAAGGGCAGCTAAGCTGTAGAAATTCATTTGATATATTCCACCATCTTCACATGCACAATTACAGGCATCCCTTGTAAAAATTTCACCCTGTCTTTATCTTTTCTATATTAAGTTGTATTTTAACTTTCTAATATTGCCTTATTTAAATGCTATGTTTTTTTAACTATATAATGCAAATAATAATGTGGAGCTTTTCTCCCCGGGCCTCCGCTGAAAACGGACCTGTGTCCAGTCAGACTCTCCCGGTCAACAAATGTAAATAAATAATAAATTATAAACATGTCATTTTATATTCTCTTATGTAATGAATATTTCATTTTTACTAGTCACTATATAAATTTTAATTTTTAAAAGATGTTACTCCTATGTAGTATTTTGTTTGGTTTCTTTAGAACAATGTTGTAGTGGAGCTTTTCTCCCCGGGCCTTTACTGAAAATGGACATATATCCAGTTAGACTAGCCCGGTCAACAAATGTAAAATAAAAATAAAAACAATAAATTTATCTAATGTATAGTAATTCCACCCACACTCCAACCTATATTTTAGAATATTATATTTTGGATGCAATATTTTTGTTACAATTTTAAACACTGGTTTTAAATTTAATTATTGGATAATTGGTTTAGGATGTCGTCATTTCACATTATTTATTGAGTTGGTTTGATGTATGCTCACATCTGATGAAGTAAGTGAAATGAAAACGAAGTGCTGACTACGTTTGTCTTTTATTTTTCTAGTTTGTGGCAATAAACTGTGTTTTCTTTTAAACTGTGTTGGAATACCCCATGGCTTTATTGCTTCGCTGGTACGGGTTTCTTGGTTTTTGCTGGAGTTGTTTTTCACTCTGTTTGCCTGCATTTAAAAGTAGGAATAATAACTTTAGGACCTTTGAAAATACCATCTTCATAGGCGTCTCATCTCTGTATGGAAAATAAGGTTGCACTTCTGGTGGTACACAGATTGCGTTGACAGCCATCCAACATTGATAAAGTGGTTGAGCTGCTGCAAAACTGGATCAGTATTTGTTTGATCTTACAGCTCATCAAGTCCTGTGGTAGAAATATTATGCACTTCCACAACATCAAAGTCAAAATTCTCTGTATCAAGCTGCTCTGTGGTATTTCTGGCTGATCTGGATAAGGTATCAGCCAGATAAAGAAGTTTGCCTTTTGTATAGACCATTTTGAAGTTTTGTATTTTTGTAATCTGATCATCATTCTTTGTAGTTTTGCTGGAGCTGTATGCATAGGCTTCTTTAAAATAGTGACTAAAGGTTGATGATCAGTTTCAACTTGGATAGCTCGGCCATAAATATAATCACGGAACTTTGAACATCTGAACACAATTGCCAAAAGTTCTTCTCAATTTGAGCATACTGCATTCAGTTTGGGTAAGAGTTCTACATGCACATGCAACAGGTCTGCCCTCTTGAAGAATAACTGCACCAAGACTGAACAAGACTGAACTTTGAAGTATGACAGGAAATAATTACTAGTTTGTGACCATCATAGTATCTCAATGTAGGTGGGTTGGCAATTTGCTGTTTGAGGTTATCTAATGCTCTGTGGTGGTGTTCCAACCATGACCAGGCAACATTTTTGTGTGTCAGCTCTCTTAAGGGCACTGATGACTCACTAAATTCAGGGATAAATTTGTCCAAATAGTTAACCATACCGAGAAAATGCTGTAGGGCTTGGACATTGTCTGGAGCTGGCATCTCAAGAATGGCTGCCTGTTTGGAAGGGTCTGGTCGTAAGCTTGTAATGGTAAATAAATGACCTACATAAGTAACTTCTGGTAGCCTGAATATACATTTCAGAGGATTAAGCTTTAAGTTCACTTCATTTGCTCTGTCTAGAACTTCCCTGAGGTTTCTGTCATGCTTTGCTTCACTGTTACCTCCAACCAGTAAATCATCCACTATTCTAGCACATGGATAGCCGAAAACAGTTTTGCTCCATTGCATGCTGAAAGACTTCACTGGCAGAATTTATTCTGAGAAATCTGTATCTATCAAATGATGTGCTGAATGTAGTTAGTAATGAAGATGCCTGATCAAGCATTACTTGCCAAAATGAACTTTGCATCTAAGACTGAAAAAACAGTGCCACTTGTCATGAGGGTGGTAACTTCCTTGACTGTACACATAGAATAAGGTCCCTCTTAATGTCTTGTTCAAGTCTCTTGGGTCAATGCATATTCTGATTTCATCTGAGCTTTTCTTATGACCAGCTAGCCTGGAGGACACCCACTCATTGGTTCTGTGGCTGGACAAATCACACCTTGCTGCACCATTTTGTCTAACTGGATCTGACTTTGTCCTGCATAGCTATAGGAACTCTTCTCACTGGTCTGACCACTGGACTGACCTCTGGGTCTAATTTCATGGAGTATACAACTGGAAGTTTGCCTAGCTTGCCATCAAAAACATCCGCATACTCCTGAGAAAATAGCATCACTGAAGCTGGAACTGGAACATGTGCTTACATGATGGACTTCTTTGGTAAAAGAAAGCAGTTTCATTCTTAACAGTTGAATCTCTTCACCTCTATGAGCAACGAGCTTCACACAATTAGCCAAATTAAGTTGCTCACCAGCTCTCACTCTAAATGTTTCTGGTGACATTACATTTTGAATCGGTGTCTACTTTGAGCTCCGTGGGTTTACCATTGATCAGGGCAGTACAAAATATTTCATTCTTTGCCAAAAAATCTACTGTATTAACCTTTTCACCCACCACTGATACACCCTCTACATAAAAAGTAGAGTTGTAGCTTTCTATATGATCAACTTGCTTTTTAGAGTGACACTTGTAGCATTGCTGACCAAATGCTAAGCACTTCTCTCTTTTTTTAGACTCATGATTGGCACCACAATTACAACAGTTAACAATAAGACTTGACTTTGGGTTTTGCTGGCTCACCCTTGTACTGTACTGAGCATGTCCGTTTTGCTGAGCTAGTCTTAGAACTTGCTAGAAAGTCATGGGTCCCACCTAGAAACCTGCAGGGGCTGCGGCTGCCATGTGCTTAAGCCTAGTTCTCCTTGCCATGTGCTGCATGCTTTCTACACTTGCTCTAGAGGCTTCTGAAACCATTGTCTTATCACTTGCGAGCATACTTGTGTGCCTTTCTGTGAACTCATGAATTTGACAAATTTCTATAGCTTTGCTCAATGTTAAATCACTGTCATAAAGCAAAATATTTTTCACTGTAGCATTATTAACACCGCACACAAGCCTGTCCTTTATTAACTCATCTTTCAAATCATCAGATCTACACGTTGTAGGTTTATTAAGTCCATGATATCAGCTGCAAAAGTTTCACTTGGCTTTTGATCTCTTGTATAAAATAGGTGCCTCTGTAATATAACATCTGTCTGGGTCTAATGCAGCATCAGTCTGGGGGGTTACACATTTCTCTAAATTTACCTTTCAAGCACTCTGGGTCTTCTCTTGATTCAGCAGGCACAACAACATGGCAGTTTTCCCCTTCTCCTGCATATACTGCCGGTGCATACACAAATGAATGCTCTCTTTCAACAGTTTCTGATCCCACTCTGTTAAGCAAAATAAATGCCCTTGTATGTGCATCATTGTCAGAAAAAGCTGCCTGTGTGAAAATATCATATTCCTGCTCAAATACTCTCCAGTTCTCTGCAATATTCTGATCAAACACAAGTGGACTGGGTCTGTGAAATGCCTCTGCCATATCAACACACAGTAGTGAAGGTGCTTGGAATTATGTACAAACATACACACATATGGCAGTACTTTATGCCGGACTCTTTGAAATAACTGCACTTTGCCAAATAAGTCTCCATAGCACAAGAGCACTTTTAAAAATCACTGTACTTTGCGGAATCACTCCTTATCAATGCAAGAAATGCTTTTAATATGACTGTACTTTGCGAATGAACTGTACATAGCCCAAGAAGCTCAGAGTAAGAAACACTTTGATGTATTTTGCAAGTGAATTGTACACAGCACAATAACTTTCCAAAATGGCTGTACTTTGTGAAATAACTGTTCAGTGTAAGAAACACTTTGAAATGGCATCACTCTCTGAATAAATGTACACAGCACAAGAAACTTTTCAAAATGGCTGTTCTTTGGCTGCACTTGGCAAAATGACTGTACTTTGCTCACGGCAAACTCTCTGAAATAATTGCACTGTAATAAAGCACACACACTGCAAACACTTTGCACAATACTTCCAAACAGCTCTGGTTATGCTTTGAATGGCTTCAGTCAATGCAAAAAAAGTAGTTTATGCCAAAACATGGTCATTTACTACAAAAAATGCAGTCAGCCTTGCCTTTTTAAGCTTATTTTGCTGTTTTATTGTACTCTTTATGCCTATTTAACCACTTATCATGCTTGTTATATTTTTCTTGTGCTTGTTTTACTTTAAACATGCTCGTTTTGCAAACTGTAGGTAATTCTGAATAACTATTTCTGATAGGTTTGTCAAATATCATGGTTTCAAACATTTTGTTTGATTTGTTAATGCATTTTGTGGTACTTGTGATTTAATATTGCATTTTGTGCCTTATGAATGCTCCGTTTGCATTTTCTTTGCAAAATAAATAATTTGTGTAAGTTTTGGTTACCTGAAGTTCATTTCTGGTCCTTTCTGATTGTTTGAGCATTGTATCACCCAACCTGCTCAATATACCTTCACCGTCAACTCTGCACCTCACGGTTTGAAGAAGTTGCACTCTCAATCCCGGAGATATATATATATATATATATATATATATATATATATATATATATATATATATATATATATATATATATATATATATATATAAAAGCTACAACGCACGGTCTGTTCTACAGTTATTAGTTAGCAATACTGCTAACATAGTTGAAAAAGGTTTTGAGGTTATCCCTTGAAGATTTGGTTGCCATGAATTCATATTTGGCCTCTCAATTCCTAATGGTGAGTTTTGAGGACCTGGCAGACATGCTTTAAACCTTCTGATTTGGTGGAGCAAAACTTGTATACAAACCATTTATCTTTATTTCTTGTTATACCTGGTAATGTCTGCACCTTAATTTCCTACCATACCTATGCCTGATGTGTACAGAGTTGTCAATACATGGGTTGAGATGTTTCCAAAAAATCTGGGTAGATATGATGGCTTCTGAAATTAGATCAGCTAAGGGAAAAAAATCTCTGAATTTCTTTAGGGTTTCAGACTGGATGGAAGTTTGGCTTTGCAGCAATGCCTGAATGTAGATGCATTTATGATTGAGGTAGTAATAATTTTGAGCAAAATGGTGATTAGTTTGATCATCATTGAGGAAGGCATGATGTTAGTTGGTGTGCAGGTGGCAATGGTTTGTACAGTCAGGTATGTTGTTCTTTGTAAGGTCAAGGTCAGGTATATTAATTAGCTCTGGTTGGAACATTGGCCAAGGGTGTTAGTATTGTTAAAGTCTAGGAAATGCTGGACATAAGATTCAGTTTGATGGACAGGTAATTGAAATCATTCAAAGTTAGGATTAATTGCACAAATCCAACCTGTTCAGGTAACTAATGTAGCCCTCTAGGGGTTCTCTCTAGCTGGCAATGATGAGGTAAGTGACCAAGATACTAAGGAGTTTAAAATCATCAGGTGCAATTTTAATATATAAATAGTTTAAAAAAAAAAAAAAAAAAAAAAAAATTCCACTATCCCCAGATGGGCTAAATGAGTGAGTCAAGAATACTATCCTGATAATTGAGAAAGTGTTATCGGACCATCTCAGACACCCAGATAGAGAGCTTTGTTGTATAGCTCTGCAGCTCCCTTAGAGTAGAGCATTTATTATCATTCATCCTGATGCTGACAGCAGGAGCATACTCATTTTTCAGGTGAAGGAACCAAAGGGCTCTAGTTCTTGGCACCAGACAGATGGACCCTTGTGGTCTTATCCTTGCACAACATGGTAAGCGGTTTATCAATGTGTCTGACTGGAGACTCCTTCTGCTAAAACATTACTGTATGCCACTCTAGCTTCAGGAGTCCTTTACAGGTAGAGTATTAGAGGGTGAGTGACTCAATTTAGGTGTGGGTAAAGATGAAAGTATGGATGCGTTCATGATATTGTTTTGCAAAGGTTTGTGTAAACAGGGTCTGAGAGGCTTAGGTAGTGATTTCTTAAGAACTTGTGTGTGAGTGAGTATATTTAAGGTAACTACAGGACAATAGTAAGACACTTAGTGACATTTTATGTTATGGACATGGCTAGCATCCAAACAGAGCACGTATGCAGTACCTCAAGTGGTTCTAATGTAAGATGGCTGGCAACAGGATGACCTGCACTTACTGAAAGAGCCAATCACAAGGTTCAGTGGACAGATTCAAGGGCCACTGAGGAACAGTTAGGAATGCTTAAAAAAATCCTACCCTTTTTATTTCATAGTGAAGAGCAAAAAAATTAGCTGATATAATGGTATAGTAGAACAATACAACTAATTTTGCACTATTGAGTGTCAAAAAGCTCCTTGACTGCAGCTTAAATCTATAGGGTGTCAGGCTGTGCAGTCCTTGTATACTAAATAAATGCACACCTAACTGGGAAAGCTCCATTCAACTATAGAGAGTGGCAGACAACAGCCAAATAAGTAAGATAGCTTAGGAAAATCCAGTATCCAGTTCAAGCAGGTATGGTCTTCATACAGAATTGAGTCCAGCATCTCTATCAGAATAATGCAGCAGAATCAACCTAGTCACAGTGCTGTTAAATGAATTGGATTACATCTACCAAATAATTAACATATTCAGTCCTTTACTGTATTAACAAAACTAGCTAGCCTTCATTCCAACAGGATTGATAGAGGGATGAAGGATTTCAACATGATTCACACGCTGATGTTTTCAATAGAATAAGCAAAGTCAAGAGGTCAACACTAGGTTAATAAAATTTGACTGTTGCAAAGATGAACAGAAATAGGGGGCCTCATACAGATGACGATAGCCTGTGAAATCCAGCAGGATTATTTCTGGTAATTTCAGTGCAAGAATGAAGAAGCCTCTGCATATCTAACAAGCCAGTAGGGCCACTAGCCCAATTAAAACTTTTAAAGAGTCTGAGCCCCTACTGTAATTAATGGATTCTTGTGCTCATTAGATTTAGTGATGAAAAAGTCCTTCGACCAAGACCACTCGAGTTAGAGGCTCCCATCCTGGTTGCAAGTTTCGGCAGATATACTGAAATTATGGCATGTGGTTTCTTAACAATTGCTGACATAATTTTGTCCTGTGTACTAATGTAACTTCATTCAGAATAGCTGGAATTGTTTAAAGGGACTGTCAGTGTTAGACTTTAGATGGGTAAACATTGACTATAATAAATCCTAATGTATTGGCTACACTGAAGCACTGCACAAGCTTTTGTTACTTTGACAATTTTTCTTAAACAAAAACATTGAGCCATGATAATCTGCTCTGACTGGGGTGTCCCTTGAGAATGGAGCCCCATTGACTACATGTTTCATTGAGACCTAAAACTGGCTTGTACCTTGTTCTATTTTGTGATTGTTTTTATCAATTATTTTAATGTTGTGCATAACCATCTTTCTTATTGGCATGTTTTTTGTAGGCACCACATGTTCATATGAACAACTGTCTTCTTATTTATTCATGCTTCTATATAAAAAAGCAAATCTGTTCCCATAAGATTGAACAAGTCAAATATATTTGCACCCTTTATAATTTTATCCCAGTATTTTGATTGCTATTTCCAGACTCCTGCTACCAAGACAGCACATGTGAGGTACCAAAGCATCTCCAGCAACACAACAGCCATGATAACTGAAAGAACCAAGCCACTGGTGGTTTTGTTTACTTGTGGACAGCTATCTGTCCCACATCCTCAGTATATTATCTACTGCCATCCTTATTCCACTGATGAAAAATCAAATTTCCAGTCATTTTCAACACTCACAGGCAAGCAACAATCAACACATCAGTGCTGCATCCTTGTTCCCCTTATCCTTAAGTAATTTCCGTGGTCTGCCTGATGGGTTGTCAGTTATCAGCAGAGCACACAGGAACAATACCAGGCAGTTGATCACAAGGGCCATAAGATGTTTAATCACATACAATTTTGAGTAGAAACACTTTAAAGTTTGTGCCTCCCTTTTTAAGCACTTAATAGTACTTGCCTCCCAAACTGTACAGGGCTGTACATGACAATCCTGATGCAAATTTGTCTACCCCTCCAACCATCCAGGGTAGCCTTAACAGTAGTCAAAGTAGTACTTTGTCCTGTAGTGATAACTCTCCCCTAGACTGGGAATATGTTAAGAACATAATCTTGTTAGTTGGAAATTTTGGTCTCCACTGCAGGTGTTTGTAGAGCCACTGGTATTGCAGATAAGGTCAGATAGGATTGGGTATTTTCCTAGCTCAAAAAGAACAGTGTGCCACCTTGGAGAAGTCTATAGGCTCCTGAGTATATTGTAATCTATCAGAAGATTTATGGGCTTTGATTTTCCTGGTAAGATATTTGTGGCCTTTCTAGTTGAGCAATATGCTTCAATTTATACATGCCAAAAGGGGCAGTATATTCAATGATTGGTCTGGATAAGGGAACAGTACAGTGGCAAGATGAATTCTTTGGACCTTTAAGTCATTCCCTTGGAAACTAACTGGGCCACATAGAATTTCCTGGCTATGGCAGAAATATGATCGAAAGAGAGAGAATTGCCCATATAAGTACCCAGTTGTCTTATGACTGTCTGATTAAAAAAAATACCATTTAAGACGCATGAGATGGGGACATTTTACTGCATACTACTATGTTGCACTGTTCTGCTTTTAATGTGACTTTTCAGTACACTAGAAATGTATATATTAAAGCCTTTGCTAGAGTTGTTTAGTATCAGTGTATGAGCAGATAAACCTGTCCAGCATACAGTTATCAACAGAAGTGGTCAACCACACTTTGGAATGGATGTCTGCAAAGTAAATGACAAATAAGAGCGCTCCCAGCATTTGTCCCTGTGGTACTCCGCTAGTTATTTAAGTTCAGAAAGAGTACTAGTAACTTTCCCAGCCTTGGAACTTTCAGATAGCTAAGTTGCAATCCTACAGATAACATAGGTGTTTACAGTGTTTTTGTCTATATTTTTTTAATACTAGTATGGAAGATGGTGCAGTCATTGTCCACTGTCCCTCATGTACTGAGTGACCACTGTCCACAGCCTCTTTAACCTTTTAAAAGAATACTAGGTTCAGGAGACTGGACATGGATCTAGATCAAATTGCCTGTGTCTGCATAAATGAGTTATGCTGCGATACGTTCCATGACTTTGCATACAAGGCGGGTGAGGCGGATTGGCCTATAATCATGTGGATCTGTAAAGGGGCCCTTTTTGTAGAAGAGTCATAGTAGCTATTTTCTAGGCATCAGGCAAAAAAACTGTGGACAGGCTAAGTTTGACCAGTTTAATTGTAGACTGAAAAGTTTAATTATATACTCAAAGTACATGGCTCTGAAGAGAATTCAGCCTGGAATGTTGTCTGGTTCCACAAACATATTACTTTCTTTGACAGGGGTTTTAAGTTCCCGTGTGATTTTGGAATTAACTAAATTTTCAGGGATACTGTGGGCAACAGTGTGAGTAGGCAGGGTAAAGATGGCACAAAATTTGTATTTGTCTGCTGATATACTACGTATATCCTTGGGATTCGAATATGTGGTATCATAGATGAACTCCTTGCATTGTTGGACATTATTCCTTAATTTCCTGATAACTGAAGATACTTTCATAGATTCTTTTGGTATCAATAGTGACCTTAAGCTCATACTCTCCCTTATATTTTTCTAACAGTTTTCTGAAGTTCTTTGCTGGCATGTTACACTGTGGTCCTGAGATAATGGAATGGGGGTTTCTTACAACTTTTCATAATTTCCTAAGTTTGGTTATATAGTTTATTAATATGTAATTTCCACCACAGAGGTTTAGCCTTGAAATCAACATTATATTTAGAATGGACAAGCACTAACTTTTCAAATGTCAGTATCCCCTGCCCAGCTGTTTGTTTGTTCTGTCCTTCAGTGATGATGCAGTGTGGAAAAATGGCCAGTCCTTACTGGCCCACTTGATGCTTCTGGTCCATGACCCAGCCACTTGGTTATGTCTGCTTCCTGTGGCTGCTGAGAGCTTCCATTACCGATAATCCAGCTGAGGTCAGGCAAATATGCCCTGCTCCCTCCCTTTCCTAGGGAATGCTCCTTCTATCCAAGGTTTTTGTAGTGCAGCACCACTTAGCTGGTTCCCTAGCTATCCGTATCGACTGTGTTCTCTTCTGGTCTGCTGCTGAGTACTGTTTCACAGAAAAAGATGCTTTGCCTACATTTCTGCTTCAGTGAACATAAAAAATACAAGCCTGCACAGATGCATTCTTTCCTCTACTGGTACCCTGCTGATATCATCAGCATGCTGCCAGCTGCCTTAAACCTGCATTGCCATTTAACATAAAGTAACAAAAACCTCCTAAGTGGCTGCTGCAGGCAGGTGACCAAGCAAACCTCTGCCCAGGAATTTAAGTTTACTGTTGTATGGCATAAGAACTAGTCCAGCCCAATCTTGGGGGAAAAGAATCTCTGCAATCCTAATATTGGTGGGGTGCAAATCAGTTGGGCTAAGCAGAAAAAGCTGAGGGCAATGTTTCTGTTGCTCATTGTTCATCCCTAGAGGTACAAATGAGTGTTGGTGATCCCCTCTTTGAAGGAAAGCACAAGCCAGTAAAGTATACAGGAGGGTGACTTGATGGCCATAACTGAGAATACACACACACTCGGTCACTCTCACTCCCTCCCTCAAGAAGTGAGATACAAAGGTCCTGAAAGACTGACTAATATTTGATAAAGGAAGCTTGCTTGCATCTTAAACTTTTTGCAACATCCACTGTTTGTTTGGATGTTTGACTTGCTTCCTTTTCAGAGCCTTGTACACATATATTTAAAGAAAAAAAAAAACTTCTTTTTCCTAGGATGTTAACCTTGCAATGTCTCCACTCGCCCAAACATTTCTGGGCACGAAGAAAAAGGCTATTCATACAGAAACTTCAATTGCAAATCATATTCTTGCATTAATGGCTCTAACCATGTTTGCCTCTTCCAGTAAACGTAGATGTTCTTCATCTCACATTGCTGCAGTCCTTACACTTGGGTAGTCCGCTGTCCTCGGTCGGCCCGAATATCAAAGTATAAGGCTGACATCGGTCAAGGCGCATTTGACTGACATCAGGACGTCAGGGTACAAATGCGCATGACCGACGTCATATCCTCAGTCTTTTTTGCCGCATGGTCCGATGCAGAAGCAGCGTTGCAAGTGCCGTTCGGCGTTCTGAAATTTTTCGAATTCAGAGTTTCAGACCGAGTCAAAGTTGGCTAAGTACCCCGTTGGGGAATATTTTAGTTTTTTTCTTGCCTCAGTGGTTTACCGGATGTCAGAAAAAGTGAATAACTGTATTTCTTGTGGGAAACAGATACCGCATAGAGATTATCATACTTTGTGTATTCCTTGTTTAGGGCCTGAGCACGACGTTGTTGGGTGTCGCTCTTGTGCTAGATTTAACAAGCGCACTATAAAGAGAAGGTTAGATTGTGCCAGGTTAGTCTTCGGGAAGCGGTGCAATTATAAAATGCCGTCGGATGCTCCGACGCCCGCTTCTTCGAAGAAGCGCAAGGACAAAGCAGCTAAGCCTAGGCTAGAAGAACCGTCCGTACCGGACGCCGGTTCTTTAGAGGTCTCGGTGGAGCCGGTGGTTCTGCCAGAGGTTTCTTTGGAGTCCCAGGGAGAGACTTTGTTATTGCAAGATGTGGCCTCTCAGGAGGCAGGCCAGGCTGAAGGGGCTTCTCAAGTTACTGTACTCCCCTCTCTTCCTAGGGTGGTTAGGCCCTCTCCTTCTGTTTCCAAGGCTTCTCCCAGAGGCAGGCCAGGTTTAGCTTCAGTTGGTGTCACCCCTAGTTCTTCAGGGTCTGTGCCCAAGAAGCATATGCTTAAAATGGCAGAAGATTTGATTACTTTGATTAGAGGTTCTATGCCCCCTCCTGATAAGAGACCTAGGGTGGAACCTGAGCTTGGGAGTTTTGAGCAGGCTTCGGATGTTTCAGAGTCTTCGACTGAAGACTTGCAGGAGTATTCTCCTTATTCTGATTCTGATGTGGATTCTACTCCTTCTGCTTCTCCTCCTGAGGATTTTTCATTTCAGAGACTCTTCATTCCATGAGAGAGCATTTTAAGTGGGAAGGTCAGGACTTCTCTGATTCCAGAAAAAGGCTTAGGGAATTTTTGTTTTTACCCGAGCATAGGCCTTTGGCTATACCTCCTGTTCTGGATGTGGTGGAAGATGTTTTTGCAGAGGCTTCTCTTAATCCTGATTCTTTGCCTCCTGCTCCTGTTAAACCGGATAGGTATTACAGGGTGCCTGAAGCTCATAAGTATCTTTTTAAGAGTCCTAGGGCAGACCCAGAAACTGTTAGTCAGGGGCCTAAAGGTGTTAAGGCTTCTGTTGTTAAAAATCCGGTTCCTCCAGATAAAGAGGCCAGGGCTTTGGATAGATGGGGAAAGAAAGTTTATACTTCTTCCACCCTAGCTATGAGGGCTTTGAATTGCCAGTTTCACATGTTGAAATACCAAAACTATCTCCTTTCACAATTGAAATCTAAGGTAGATGCTCTGGCGGAAGGTATTGAGTGTAAAGAGTTACGAGATTTAGTGCATGTTTCTGAACAGGTGGGTAAGCATTCTCTGCAATGTGGTTTTGATGCTGTACAGGCCTCATCTAGGGTGGCTGCCACTGGGTCAGTTCTTCGCAGGCACGCCTGGCTGAGGGATCAGAAGTTATCTGACCATGTTAAGACAAGGATTTTAGATGCTCCTTTACAATCTGATGTGCTGTTTGGTACTCCTGTTGAGGCAGTCTTAAAGAAAATGGAAGACAAGGCTAAGTCTATGCAGACTGTTAAAGATTTTTTGCAGGTTCAGCCTCCGAAGTTTAGTAGAAATTGGCCTACCAAGGGGTGGACATATCCTTCTTTTGATTCCCAGTCTAGGGGTAGGTCTAGACGTGGTAGGGGCAGAGCTCAGGGCTCTTTCAGGCCTAGAACAGGGAGTTCACCTGCACAGTCTTCGGGGGAGGGCAGGGGTCAGTCCTTTCGTAAACAGACCCAAAGACCTACCTTTTCAGCTGCCAGAGCCTGCTCGTCTGGCAGCACCTTTGGGAGGAAGGTTGGCACTTTTCAAGGAAAATTGGAGTTTAATTACCCAAGACAGATGGGTATTGGACATCATACACCACGGTTACAGGTTTTATTTCCATACCTTGCCTCCTTTCAAAGGCATGCCAGACGTTCCTCCTCAGCAAAGAATAGAGGCTCACAAACAAATTTCTCTGTTACTTCAAATAGGGGCCATACAGCCGGTCCCTATGCTAGAAGTGGGCCTAGGATTTTATTCTCGCCTGTTCCTAGTACCAAAGAAAGGGAACACGTGGAGACCAGTTTTGGATTTATCTACCCTCAACACTTATCTGGACATTCCCAAGTTCAAAATGTTGACGTTACAACAGCTTTTACCTCTGCTGGGCAAAGATCATTGGATGGTAACTTTGTATCTCAAGGAGGCTTACCTTCATGTTCTGTCAGACTGAGTTGCAGGAAGTATCTGCGTTTTCGGGATGGGACTTCTCATTATCAGTTCTCTGCATTGCCCTTTGGCTTATCTACTGCGCCCAGAGTGTTCACGAAAGTTCTGGCTCCAGTGATAGCTTTCCTCAGGCTAAAAGGAATACAGATCTATCCTTATTTGGACGATTGCCTGATTCTGGCTCAAGGAAGGGACGAGCTTCTTCAACATTTGGAATATGTGATAGCAGTGCTAAGATGCCTGGGGTATTCTGTGAACGAGATAAAGTCCAGTCTAGTACCCTCTCAGGACATGTGCTTTCTGGGTGTAAGACTGAATACAGCATCCCAGATGGCCTTTTTGACCCCGGACAAACAAAAGAATCTTTCCCTTTACTTTCATCATTTGTCTCATCAGTCCAGGCTGACTGCAAGGACAGTCCTTCAAGCCTTGGGGTTCATGGCATCTTGTATTCTGGTGCTTCCCAATGCCAAACTGCATATGAGGAAGTTACAATGGTATCTCAAAAATGTATGGACACAGCACTGCCAGGATCTGGACACTGTCATTCAAATAATACCTTGCATTCAAAAGGAATTGTTGTGGTGGGCTCAGGAATGTCACCTAAACAAGGGACTCTCTGTGACCCGGCCAGAGGCGAGTCAGATTCTAACGACAGATGCCTCAGACAAAGCGTGGGGAGCTCATCTGAATGGAAAGTGGATACAAGACAAGTGGCCTGCCAGACTACAACATCTACATATCAACTTGAAGGAGATGTTAGCAGTCCAGTTTGCATTAATAGCTTTCAAGGATTTACTTCTTCCAGGGCAGGTGTTGATTCTAACAGACAACACAACTGTCATGTGGTACATCAACAAGCAAGGGGGAACACACTCTTATCCTCTATGCAGGCAAGCAATGATTTTGTGGGAGACTGCTCTCAGTTTACAACTAAATCTTCAGGCAAGGTTTCTGCCGGGAGCACAGAACTCCTTAGCAGATGTGTTAAGCAGACAAATCATGGATCCCCACGAGTGGAAATTGGATCCTCATGTATTTCAGAAATTGACAGTGTCATGGGGAACTCCAGACATAGATCTGTTCGCTTCTCCACTAAACCACCAGCTGCCAAAGTTTTGCACGAAAAGGTTTCATCCCACAGCTTGGAAAGTGGATGCTCTTTCTTTCAATTGGAGCAATCTTCATGTATACACCTTTCCACCTCTGCCTCTCCTCCCAAAGGTACTACTAAAGGCCAGACAGGACAAGCCAAGGATGATTTTGATAGCTCCAGATTGGCCTCGACAGCATTGGTACCCATTACTGAGAAGCCTGGTACGGGAGCCTCCATGGCCTTTGCCTTCGATTCCACACCTGCTGTCTCAGGAGGACAGTCATCTGCTCAATGTCAAGCTTCACTCTCTTCACCTAACAGCCTGGCATATTCTGTTTTGAACCATAGTGGGTCTCAACTTCCACAGCAAGTTTTGAATGTTATTTTGGAAGCTAGAAGGCCTAGTACAAGGAAAGTGTACGCAGATAAATGGAAGAGATTTTTATTTTGGAGTGCAGCAAAGGATTTTGATGTTTCTGAGCCTAATTTAAGTGTGGCTCTTCAATATCTTACTGAGTTACTGGACAAAGGTTTGTCCTTCTCTTCTATTAAGGTTCATGCTGCAGCAATTTCGCTCACTATGATTGTGACCCACCATTGTTTTCTCATCCTTTGTTCAAGCAATTTCTTAGAGGGGCAAAGAATATAAGACCCCACGTAGAGCTCCTACTCCTGCTTGGGATCTCAATTTTGTGTTGGAGAAACTCACTCTACAACCTTTTGAGCCTGCAGCTACTACCGAGTTGAAATATTTATCATGGAAGACTGCTTTTTGTTGGCCATTACCTCTGCAAGAAGGGTTTCTGAGTTGCAGGCCCTTATGGCGGTTGAGCCTTTCTTAATTTTCCATAAGGATAGGGTATCTTTACGTACTAATCCTTCCTTTATGCCTAAAGTGGTTTCTAGTGTGGCTTTAAACCAAACTATTCATTTGCCTACTTTTTATGCAAATCCCCAAAATAAAGGGGAAAAGATTTTGCACACTTTAGATGTACACAGGCAGTTGCGATATTATTTGGACAGAACTAAAGGGTTCAGGCAGTCTCAGCAGTTATTTGTTTCTTTTGCTTTGAGTTCTCAGGGCAAGCCTGTGTCTAAACAAACTATTTCTAAGTGGATTGGGTTTTGCATTGCTTTCTGTTATTCCCATCATGGCAAGGAGATTCCAGCTGGGATTAGGCCTCATTCCACTAGGGCTACTGCCACTTGACAGCTTTTGAGGGGGCTGGCAACTAAAGATATTTTGGAGGCAGCTACTTGGAGTTCAGTGCATACTTTCTCTAGGCATTATCACCTTCCACTTTATTCTAAATCTAGGGCTGGTTTTGCCACTGCTATTTTGCAGGGCATTTTGGCAGCTCCTGCTTCCTTATAGTTTTGCCATCCTCCCTTACCTCTGCTTTGGGATTCTACCCAAGTGTAAGGACTGCAGCAATGTGAGATGAAGAACATAGTACAGTTTTGTACCTACCATAAATGTAGATGTTCGAAGATCCACATTGCTGCAGTCCAATTTACCCTCCCTCCTTCCCCTCTGTAGTTAGAGGCGGTTGTGTGGGTTGGGTTGTCAATATGGTGTATATTGTATATATTGTACATATTTTTAGTGCTAGGGTGGTTGGTTGGTTGTTTGCTGTCTTTTGGTTTTGACCTTTCCTTTTAGGGTCTTCTGACATCTGGGGCAAGAAAAGACTGAGGATATGACGTCGGTCATGCGCATTTGTACCCTGACGTCCTGATGTCAGTCAAATGCGCCTTGACCGACGTCAGCCTTATACTTTGATATTCGGGCCGACCGAGGACAGCGGACTACCCAAGTGTAAGGACTGCAGCAATGTGGATCTTCGAACATCTACATTTATGGTAGGTACAAAACTGTACTTTATCATTCAGCTAGAATACTCTCCCTATGTTCTTTAATTCCCTTGCAAAAGTCACTAGGATGTGCCTGGGTATGTGTGACTCTTGCTGGTGATGAGAAGATGTGCATGTGTAATAGACCAGACCCTCCTGAAGATGTAGAAGACTTTTTGAACATAAACCTTTTAAATGTGGCATCCATATTCCCCTCCACATCTCAGTACTCTCTGGTTGATGAATGGCCTAGGCCTAGAACATGTACCCACAGAGTTTTAATTGAGTTTGATCTGTTGCTTGTGTGTATGCCTTCTTAATTCGTTGTCTTGCTGCAGTACAGTTTTGGGTATCGTGGGTTATAACCCAACAATTTTTATTATGTTTTAGACTGTAAACATGATGCCAAAGTGTTTGTATGTGTGTGTGGTGTGCATATGATAAACATAACAATTTGGGGAATATGTGGCCAAGAAGCCCCTTCCTTCCTATAATCCAGTTTTTCTCATCCTCCTCCCTTTTTGTGTTGGAATAAGTAATTGTAAAACAGATTTTTTTCAACATTTCATTTGTTCTAATTTTTTTAGTAATTTCTAAAAGAACACAACAGAACCAGTCAAACTGCAGCTGTCAGTTCAGCTTTTCACTTGCTAACCTGTCATCAACCTGTCTTAAGTGGGTAACCTAGTCAGGCCAGTATTTATTTCACAGGCACAGTGAAAGGATATTGCTCTAAACTTTATCCTTTGTTTGCTGGTTTTAAGTGAAAGTCATTAAAATTCCTTCAGTATCTTATGATCTGTACTATTATAATCTATTAAATACTTCACAGCATGTGACAATCATGCTGTGACAATCATTTGATTTGTCATTTGTTGACGCTCTAAGCACAGTAGACACATTTTGCAGTATTCAGTAATGAGATCAAACCAGTACAAGACAAAATAAGATAAACCACAGAATAGAAAAAATAGCAATAAACATATGGAAACTGCTGCTGAGGATTATACTCTGGAGTAAATATACATATAGGTATTGCTAGGAGCTAAATGCTCTCCAGTCATTCATAGCTAGTATTTGAATTTTACAACATGTTTTTACACTGTGCCAGGAAAATGGCAACCGTTATAGTAAGAATACCTGATCATTGTGTAGCATGTCCAATAAGGATGCTTAAACAAAGGTTGGAGAATAGGGGTGTGTGTATGCACGTGAATACTAGCCCAAAATCAGAGTAAGCAAACTCGAATGGATATCCCTAATTTGCATGTTGAGAAGTGAGCACCAAAAGGCACACTTTGACGGGACAACATGGCAAATGAGTTCAAGAGAAGAAGACTTTGGAGATTTGGCCATTCCCACTGTAGTGTGATATTAGAGTTGCTATATATAATAAGCAAAGGGAGCAGATTCCCCTGCAGAAAAAAAATGTTTTACTCCTGCATTTGCATTCTATCACTCAGAGTTTGATCTTTTATATTTCGAGGAAGAGAACACCCTGCAAAACATTTTTATATTAATATTCAATTACAGTGTAAAATGTAATTTATTAAAAATATTAAACCAAAAAGCAAGAGAAGCAGAAAACATGGTCACAGACGCAGATACTCAGCCATGTAGCACAAAAGTTAAGGAGTTAAGCTGACAAAAATGTATAAAAGGCATCCGGGGGGAATGACGCAGATTCCTTTCCAAGAGGAATATATTCTCGAGAGAGGAGATTTTGGTGGGAAATTTAGTTTTGAATTGAACCATGAAAGCAGAGTTTAGGGGCACGGACAGGTTGGACTAAACACCCAGATACTCTTTGGTTTGTCTATAAAGCTAGCACATGAGTTTGCAATGAGAGAGGCAGATAAAGGAATTAGGTTTCTATCAGTGCTTTAGGTGGATATCTGCAAGAATCCATTTTGGGGCCACTATTACTGTCATGAAACATAGTATCCAGTTACAGAAGGCTAGGAAGTATGTTGGGCTTTATTAAATTGAGGGGATAGAAGAGTAGTTCATCTGATAACAATATCTAATTGAGTGGAATTCTACAAGGGGAAACTTGCCCCCAGAAATTAACTACTTACGACATGTCTCTCAAACTCTTTACCCAAGAACCAGGTACAATTTTTAAATATTACTCAAATTCACTGAAAAAGTTAATAAAACATCTTTGGCATCAACATGTATTTTTTCACTAATAGACTGTACCAAATTCTGTCAGGCATTAACTGGCTGTGCTCCTCAGTGATTTACCCTCATTTTTTATGAAAAATCAGGATAGTTGAAAATTACGTCTTGCAGATTATTATTACCAGACACTGTTGTGACCTACGGTGATTTACAGCACTAAATAAAGGAGTAAGATGTGCCTCAGCAGGCTATGACAGATGTCGCAGGAGGTGAAACAGAGCTCTGTATTGAAAAATAAGCAGGTGCCTACTTGTTCAACAGGCGAGACCTCTGTGTTCTTTGAAAAGGTATGACAGGTTCTCGGTGGTGCCTTTGTCAGCCTTGTAACAGTCTCCACGTTAAAGATTGTCAGGAGAAATGTATTTGGGTAAGAAACTGGAGTCTTCTAAAAACATGCATTGAGGTATGAAATTGAATCCTCTAAAAGCGAACTGTAAATTATACCATGATTGTTGGATGGGTCTGATTTAGTAAACGGCACTGCCATTCTCATGAATGTATGTATGGGACCATCTCATGATTTTTTGCACATGGAAGATTGAACTTCGGAAGAAATTAGCTGTAGCAGACTTCAGTATAGTCCTTTTATTGAGCATAATTTATTTTGTTCTGACCTACACTGATATCAAATACATGCTAGCCCTGGCTATATCTTCTAACCCCTGTCTCTGTTTTATTCCAATTGAAGACCTCTACCTTTTTAAGGATGAAGGCTTCACCATATGCAAACGATGAAAATTAGATTTCCACCTTGAACTGGTACTGAACTTTGTCATAACCAATTGTTCAACTGCAATGGGGGTAGACGCCTGCAAATCAAGGACATTTCAAAGGAACTGGTGCACGTTAGTCTTGAAAGTGGTAGCTTTATTTTTAGCTTGCCACATCTTTGCTCACCACTTTGCTAATAAAGCTGCTGCAGAAGCCAACAACTTTCTCAGAAAGACACATGTCAGTCTGACCAGAAAAAGAATTGATAAACGCTGATTAATCCTTAACACAGAGAAGCTTTGTTTATATGCAAGACCTCTGATATGTAAAACATGCCATAGTAACAACATGAAACCTGCACTTCAGAGTTTGTTTGAGGGAAGAATTCAGGACTAGATTAAACCTTCCACAAGGAATGTAAAGACTGAACTTGCTACATAGGTTCATAGGTTCATACTAGGCTATCTGCCCTAGGGCATTTATAAGCCTAGCCAGAATGTGTTTGGCTTTCGCCACCCATTTTAAATTAATTTTGCTATGCCCTTTTTCGAGGTTAGTATACTGTGCCTCTGTCTAACAGTGACACAGAAGTGATACCCGGGGTAAACCTACGATCTCCCATCCACTCGTCAAGATTCCTCTTGAAGAGAGTCAATGAGGGACTCTGCCTAACCTGGACTGGGATTTTATTCCAGAGTGAAGGGAGCCTCTGGGTTATGAATCTGTCCCTCCAGCATGTCCTATTTATTTCAGTGCTGAGGTTTAAGTCTCTCGAGCACATAGCTCAATGGGATTTGGATTTTCTGAGGTGCATCATGTCCATTAATTCCGGGTTGGACATGGCTTTATACGTCCGGCACAGATCGCCTCTGAACAGGCGGTATGCCACTGAGTAGGCTGGAGTTTCTTTAACCGGGCAGAATATGGCATCTGTTTGAGCCCTTTGATCCTCTTGGTGAGGTACTTTTGGGGTCTTTCCAGTTGCTGCAGGTGTCTGGTAAGGTACATCCCAAAAGGGGCATTGTACTCAATTATGGGCCTGATGAGGAATGAGTAAAGAGGCACGATGACCTCCCCTGATCTAGATGTGAATCCCTTCATGATTAGGTGGGCTATATAAAATGTTTTTCTAACCACTTTGGCCACGTGGTTGTCAAATGAGAGATTCCTATCAACTTGGGTCCCCAGGTCCCTAATTACTTCTGTACTTAATGGATTACTACCTATGTGGTAATTTGTGGGCACTTTGTTTTTGCCAAAGGGGATGACTATACACTTTTTGGCATTTAGCTTGAGGCCATGGCTCTGGCACCAGTTGTCTGTTTCTATGAGGTCCTTTTGGAGGATGCTTGTGTCGGCTGGAGAGTCGATTATGGCGCCCAGTTTGCAGTCATCTGCGAACTTGGTCAGCCACAGTCCTTCCGTGTTGGCCTGTACCTCCGAGAAATATATACTGAACAAGAGCGGTCCCAGGACTGAGCCTTGTGGGACACCACTTGTAACTGGTTTGGAGTCTGACATGGCTCCAGCAATTCTAACCATGTGGGTTCTGTCCTTGAGCCAGTTTGCAATCCATCTAGTGACATAGGGGTTTATATTTAAGCTGGCAAGCTTATCTGTAATGCCCAAGTGGGGTATTGTATCGAAGGCTTTTGCGAGGTCCAGGTAGGCTGTGTGGACCACCTTCCCCTTGTCAATGGCCTTGGTGACTGTTTCAAAGAAATCAACCAGGTTTAAGAGGCAGTATCTGCCCTTAACAAAGCCGAACTGGGTAGGATCCAGTGTCTGTAGGTCCCCAATATCTTTATTTATGAGGTCCATGATGATCCTTTCCATAGCTTTGCAGACCAAGCTAGTCAGGCTTATGGGGCGATAGTTTCCAGGATCCGTTGAGGCACCACCTTTATGGAGAGGGACCACTGTTGCTGTACGCCACTCTTTGGGCACATATCCTGTAGTAAGGCTGAGATTGAACAGTAGTTTTATGTTTGGGTGCATCTCTTCTTGTAGTTCATGTAGGACGCAGCCCGGGACACCGTCTGGTCCCATTGATGCTGTGTTTTTTGCTTTGGAGAGGGCGGCTCTTACCTGAGCATCTAAGATGTCAGGGGGGCAGCACTCTGCTGGGATAGATATTTGCCCTTTTGGTGGGGGGGGGGGGATTTGCACTGAACCTGTCAGCTAGGATGTTGGCAATGTCTGTGGGTTTGGTGTATTTTTTGTCATTTTGGACTAATTCTGAGCATATCTGGGAATTACCACCCAGGTTCCTAACATAACTAAAGAAAGCCTTGTGATTATCCTTGGTGTCCTGTGCAATTTTTCTCTCGAAGCTGGCCTTAGACAATTTTATGAGTGCCCGTAGTTTTTTGCTAATACTGACCAGTGATGCCTTCCCTTTTTGGGATTTTTCTCTATCATTTAGTAGCTTCCTCCTTCTGTTGTATAGTTTGTTTATGGCTGGGGTCCACCAGACAGGACGTCTGCCTTTGGAGGATTGGGTCTTGGTTTTATTTGGGATCGCATGATCCATGCATTCCTGAAGGTGTTCATAGAATGCGTTGATAAAGAATTCTGCGGTCTGAGCCATATTTTCCACAGGCCCGGGAGCTTTGAAGGATTCCACCTCTGTTTTGAGGAGTGTGAAATTTGCTTTAGAGAAGTTTTTCACTGTGGTTTTCTGGGCAGGGGGTGGGGTCGGGATGTGAATATCCAATGAGATTAGTTTATGGTCTGATCTTACCAGTGAGGGATACACTTCTGGTCTGGAGTATAGAGTCCCCATGTTGGTGATGATCAAGTCCAGTATGTTTTCCCCTCTTGTGGGAGTGGTAACAAGTTGTTCCATAGCATTTGAGTTTATAAATTCTAGGAACCTTTGGGCTAGGGTGTTGAAGCTAGAGTAATGCTCCCAGTCTATGTTTGGGTAGTTGAAGTCGCCCAATATAATGGTGTTTGGAGAGACCTTCATATTTTCCAGTGTTCTCAGGACGGCCGAGTGGGGTTCCTGGGTTTGGGAGGGTGGTCTGTAGCAGGCTATAAACTGGAAGGCAGTTTTACCCACTGTTAGTTGCACATGGATAGTCTCTGATGCTTCGTGCTTTGCCACCAACCTGGAGGTGTGGGTATCTTTGAATATCGATACTCCCCATCCTTTTGTGGTTCGGTCCAAGTTTTGGGGCCGAAAAGCATGGTATGAGGTATAACCTGGTAGTGCTGGGGTGCTCTCGGGAGCCCTGAACCAGGTTTCTGTTAGTGCACAGATATCGATGTTCTCCATGCTAAGGAGAGTTTCGAGTATGTGTATCTTGAGGTTTAGACTTCTGGCATTGAGTAGCATTACTCTTAGTTTCTTATCCCTTGTGATACCTATGGAGGTGGGTTTGTCTTTTGAGCCTTGCCTAAAAAAGGCATTATGGGGGTAGCAAGAGCCTTTGCCAATATCCGAAAGCCCAGGGGTAACAGGTGCAAGCAGTTCCTAGCGAAGCATCGTAGCTTGTCGAGCATATCATCCCAAGCTGACAGGCATTGGATCCCCTTTGAATGACACCAGTACTTAAGCCAATTGTTGAAATTGATCATCTTGTCTTCATATTGTGGCATCATTGTTGGTGAGGGTAAGATGCTACTCAAGGTCAGGGTCGTACCGATCTGGGCTACATGCTCAGAGAGCTCCTCTATGTCTCTTTTCATGTAGTCCAGGGAGGTACGTCTCAGGTCATTCACACCAACATGAACAATGACGGAGTCATATTTGTACTTGCCTTGGAGTGACCTGAGTGTTTGTGTTATGTGGCGGATCCTAGCACCTGACAGGCTGCTCACCATGACCCCCTCCTTGTTCAGCCTGGTGAGCGGGACGTCAGTGTGCCTGACGATAGTCACCTATTACAAGTGTATCAGGTGTGTTGTTTAGTCTTAAGGGCTGTGACTGTTCGGCATACTGGCTTTGTGAGATATGTGTTGCATGTGTTTTGTTTTGGGGTAACGGTTGCTTGGGTGTCTGCTTTGGAGGTCTCTGCTGCTTAGGCATATCTTTATTTAGAGCCTTCGAGTATGTTTGTGTGTGATTGTGTTTGGTTTGCTGTCGTGGTAGGTCTATGTGAGACTGGAATTGTAGTGAGTGTGGTTTCTTATTCCTCCTGACTGGTTATGCTAGTACTGAGTTGAGAGAGCTTAGCCTCCAGTTTGGCTATATGGTTGCATCTCTCACATGTGTTGGAATTTGTTGGGAGGAGGAGAGGGTTGTCTGTGTACATGAGGCAGTTGTAACATTGCCTCAAGATTCCCAGATTCACCAACTGGACCGGAGAGGAGATTGACAACTGACCTTTGGACATGCTAGAATAATATTGGGAATTCCTTTATAATTGAAAACAAGGGCTAGTGGGGAATGAGGGTGTAGTGCTTTTATTTTTTAGTGCTGACTTGTATAATTGCTTTAGTGAGCAAGTGCCAGGTAACTTAAGTGCAATGTGTTACAGGTAACTTAAATGCAAAAATGACAAACAGTAACTTTCTTTCAAGTGAAACAAGGAAATAAGTACAGTAAGCAATGCAGATATCGCTAGTGATCCACAGAAGTGCTGAGAAGCTGCGTATTGGGTGGAATTAGTGTTCCAGGGAAATAAGCATATAAACAAAGCTAGATTCAGCAGGCCTGGATCTAGTCTATGCTACAGCAAACAAGGTGTATCAATTTCAGTAAGATACAGTTCAAATATTCAGGCACTATAAACCTTTAACCAGAAATTCCCAGCTCAGAAGGGCAGAGTCCAGCCTCTTCTCCCACAAGAGTGCAGACCATGAACCTTCTTAATGTAAAATAACTGGCCTGAAGCCCAAGTGCTTAATCCAAAAGACTTGGAATGATAGCTACACTTTAATCAAGTTACTACCAAGCAGTAATAAATACAATTGAATACTTTAGAGAATGCCTGGATTAGTGCTCAAGTTTCACAAACAAAGCTAGATCCAGCAGGCCCGAATCCAGTCTATGCCACAGCAAACAAGGCGCACCAACTTCAGTAAGAAGCAGTTCAGATATGCATGCACTATAAGCCTTTAACCAGAAATTCCCAGCTCAAAAGGGCAGAGTCCAGCCTCTCCTCCCACAAGAGTGCAGACCACGAACCCTCTTAATGTAAAATAACTGGCCTGAAAGCCCAAGTGCTTAAACCAGAATTAATACACTTTTAGAATAACAGACACTGAGCCCTCAATCAGCAGTTCCCAACCTAGAAGGATGTAAGCTACCTGTTCTGCCACTACAGTGCAAACCACAAACCCTCTCAGTGCAAAACAACTGGTCCGAAGCCCAAGTGTTTAAACCACAAGGCTTAGAATGAGTTACACCAAGCAGTAATAAATACAATTGAGTACTTTTAAGATGATGCAAAAGTAAAATAAAGTAGGTAGAAACACAAGTACAGTAAAAGCAGATGATTTTTTTTTCTGAACAAGTGCTGAGATCAAAGAAACAGATTTGAGTGCTGAAACTAGAAAACTGGCTAGTTATAAGAAAAAAAAAATAAGCTAGAAGGCTTCCCTCCAACACAGAAGGGCTTGGGGGCTCAGAAGCCTACAAATAGTCTATACCACTTAACAGGAAAGGCAGGAAACGAGCTTAAATTTTTTTTTTCTGTTTCCCAGATGCTCTCTTTGTACACAGTAGGAGTGCCTGAAATCAGAATATGATCTCACTGCACTCAAGTTGAGTGAGCAAATGAGATGGGCCCAGAAGGAGTATCCAAACACAAATTTACAAGAGGGGCGGGCAGTTTCAAGGCCACTAAGATTAACACCAAAACAAGAGCAGAGTCAAAACTTCCAGTTCAGTTAATATTCCTACAACACAGTTAAAATCAATTTAAATACTGTATTTTTTGAAAAAAAAAGTGCAGATAACGGTACGTAAATTCTCTTATACGTCCAGTTCAATACAGCTAGTTCTTAGCCGGCCAAAGCTGAGGTTTATAAGCAAAAAATATTTCACACTGTACCACTTAAATAGGCAAGGACAGGAAATCAAAGAATGTGGCTACCCCCACACCTGTAATTACTAGCAAATAACAAAATTCAGCAAACATTGAGTAACTTCCAGTTCAGTTAATATTCCTGCAACACAGTTAAAATCAATTTAAATACTGTATTTTTGAAAAAAAAAGTGCAGATAAAGGTACTTAAATTCTCTTATACATCCAGTTGAATACAGCTAGTTCTTAGCCGGCCAAAGCTGAGGTTCTGATGTCATTTAATGTTTTGGCAATCTCCTGCAAGGAGAACAAGAACATGATGTTGCGCATGTGGCAGGAACTTTGTACCAACCTGCGATGAAATGCACTCGTGCATGTTTCCAAGCTGGAATAGGGAGGTCTTTATAAGCATTTTATAATTTTTTTTTTTATTTAATTTCCATAAAAAATAGTTACATTTGTAACTGAACTCAGAACCTGACAAAAATAGTAAGCATATTTAAAATCAAGTTGATGCAAAATAATTTAGCTACTCTGACCTGGACCAAACATCGGAAGTGCATGTCTTACTTACCACTGCAGCAACTGTAAAGCAGGACTTAACTTTATTTTACTTCCAAGGTATATTAAATAAATTTTATAAAAAAATTGAGTTGACAAGTCAGAAAATTCTAGAGTTTGAAGCCTTCATGCTTAATTAAAGTTTAAGGTTGTGCTTTAAAAGTAATGTAAATCAAAACTCAAAATGACAAGTAAAAATGGCAGTAACATTGTTGCACAAATGTAGTAAAAGGATTTTGTACTCATTTTTCCAACTTCTGTTTTTGATGTTATTAAATTGTATGACTGGAATACTTGTGCATAATGTGTGCAATGCAGGTTAAAAAAGTCACTGTGATCAAGTTTTTTAAATTGTTGTATATGGCTGATTAGTCTTATGAAGTAGTAATGCTTCTTCTGAGAGTACTTCAGTTGTTATAAAACCAATTCCCTTTGCTCTTCAGAGGTCAAAAGTGCTCAGGTACAGTTGTTGGTTCGTAACCACTGTAAATAGTGATAGGTCACTAATAAAACCATTTGACTCTGTAGTTCTGTTGATTTCAGGTAAAATGCTACGTAGGGGCCATATTACCTAATGGTGTGGCATAGCTATATTACATTATTTACTTAAACTAAATGTAATTGCACTCCCAAAATATTAACAAGCCACAAGTGAAATGTTCTGCATGGCCATCCAGTGTCTAGCACTATATAGCCTATCCAAATTACACTGTTTACAGCTCTGCCTCATGTTGTCTAGCTTTAAGTTGTATGCAGACATGTTTTTGTACTCAGAGTAGATGAGAAGCAAATGTAGTCTGATGCAACAGCTTCGTGGTTCACATCTGACCATTTTATTATGCTGTGTTAACCAGGCTTGCATTGTCCTAATCAACCGTTGGAACCCATGAGGAAAAAGATAAGCACAGAACATGTCACCTTGTAAAAGGTGTCAACTGTTTGTGGTCTGTTATAAAGTAAATTGTGATAGATAATTAGCATGCAAACATTGATATTCATTCATAGCTTTCACAAACTGTTTGCAAAACTATTTACAGCCACTTTATATGATTTAGTTTCACAGTCCATCCTTTATTAGTACACATACTTAAAAACAGTGTATAGTTGAACCCAACACTACTTTTTATCTTACTTTTATTTGTTACAGTCCTTGCATGTTGCAGATCCTAGGCTTGTACAAATAATTATATTGATTTCATCCTGCAGCATTCTCTGTGAGAACTTGGTGGGAATAAAAAGCATAAAACAAATTATCCGAGAACTGATAAGCAAGTTTGCATTCAGATGATAATATAATGCAAATGAGCAAGAGAGGAGATACGAAAAGCTACATAATGGTAAAAAAGCATAGTATTCTAGGAAACTAATATGCAAATATATATCTGCAAGTCTATTTTATCAAGGCATTGTCGGATATATGGCTGATTTCCAATGGGAAAATATGTTTCAGTGCAAGGTTTTCAGTTATGAATCTGTGTACAGTCTGATTTTCTTTGATATGTTTTTTTAAAAGTGTATTTCATTCTTAAGTTATGCTTGGTCTGAAACTAAGTAGCCCTTTACTTACCAGTGCCTGACCAGAGACCCTAAGATTTGCTGACCTTTTCTGCATGGTCTCACTTTGGGCCTAAGGAGCAGCATTTCAGATGTACAACTCCTTTTCAATAGTAACTTTTTAACTGCATCTTATTTTCCTCTTCACAAGCATCCTTGTGTATAAAAATTAAATCACCTTTTTTGTCTATAGTTTTAATACATTTACACATGTGGCCTCTATATGGCCCGAAATCATCAATGCCTTTTACTGTGGAATTAGTTACACATACACCATGTAAGCTATAATGCACACAATAATATTTAATGCTGAAAACTGCACCAGGTGTCTCCACTTCGGCCATATGAAATTGACTGAAAGTGAGACAGCAAAGCAGTCCTGTATGTCGTAGTAGTGTGTGGCAGTGTGCATGTTATATTGCTAGTTGTACAAATGAAGGTGCTGAATATGTGTTACACTTTAAGTCCATATCTGTGATATATGCCATATAAAAAGGGGGCAATGATGTTTGAAGAGGTTGTTGGCTAATAACACAAAAGTTTAGCACAAAAAGATATTTCCTGTTCAGGTACTCCAGGAAGTTTATGTACAATTCCAAATGTATGCAGCTTTTTTCAGTTAACTTTTTTATTTACATACTTTTATTTGAGAGTTCCCAGACTGGCATAGGGAATTAGATTTGCTATTTGAAGAAGTAGTGAAGTAACACATCGTTGTACAGTTCCCAAAAAGCACCTTTACTAGAAATCTTTTGGCTTCGTCAGACATGACTATATTATCTGCGTGTCTCTTCATGCAGTGCACAGTTTTCAGCTCTTCAGCTTTTTGATCTATTTATAAAGATTTATTTTTACCTGCACAACTTAATTTCCTTTATACCTCTCTTTACTTATTTTCTTTTTTTTAGTATTTTCTACATAATGTAATGTGTGATTGTGCAAGGTGTTAGCTTTGATCTATGCCTTTTTTTCCCATAATCAAACTGTTTTTCTTCCACTAAGGTTTCTGCGTAATGAAACATTCTCCTATTTTACCTCATTAGCCAACTCCTTTTATAACTTTCCAGTGTTTGATCTATTTTTTTCTCTGAATTCACTCTTCCAATTAATTTTACTGACGGCATCTTACTTTTGTTCAAAATCAGTTTTACCGTAATTATAATGTAGCATATAACTGAAGTAAAAGGAATCCTCTCAAGAATGGTCTCATTTTTGGTCATGGCAATAATTTGTGGCTAGTTTTTTATAATTGTACCCTTTCCTATAAATACTATTTTGGAGTTAGACCCTACACTTTCTGCAATAATGCAACAGGTAGAAAAAATGAAGTGATATCATTGAAGGTCAATGTTTGGCCATCGATCTACTATAAGTGATGAGTCTTAGCATGATTTTGATGTAGCTTAACATTTTGAGTTTACTTG
Source organism: Protopterus annectens (assembly GCF_019279795.1). Classification (NCBI taxonomy): domain Eukaryota; kingdom Metazoa; phylum Chordata; order Ceratodontiformes; family Protopteridae; genus Protopterus; species Protopterus annectens. The sequence goes on from NC_056746.1 coordinate 480,383,536, forward strand.
TTTTAGTGTGCTATATTCAGTCTGAAGGATGGTCGTCTGTGAAATGTTAACAGTGAAAAATGCTAGTTAAATGCATACAACTTTCCTTCTAGCCCCCATGTTCTTAACGTTAATACGATACGACTGTAATTTTCTTAAATTTTGCAGAATCCAAGTAACTACACAGGCAAAAGCTTGTAATGTAGTAAAGCCGCGGGGGTATTTGTACATTTTAATTCTGCCTTTCTTTGCTGATCAGAGGAAGACAAATGAAGTGTCATTTTCCACAATCGCCTAGCAGTTAAATGCAAAGCTCAGGGTGGTGGTTTTCTTAACTTTACTTTCAGTAGACACTCAAAATACCTTCGCAACATGCACATACATCCTTAGCATCTACAAACTCAGCTGTCTGACTGACTACAAGTATGTGGAAGGCTGAACTTGCCTCGTCCTCTTGTCTGTATATTTTTTACCTTCGGTATTGGTGAAGGAAATGTTCTGAATGTTTTTTGAGATGTTAGCTGATAAACCCACCCAGTCGGTTTCATTTACTTAACTGCTAGAACATCCTGAGCTAATTCACTGATATCCGAACTAAATGACATTTTGAACTGTAGTATAATCATCTTGACTGGAGACTTTTGTTCAGTTACAGGTCAGGAATTATTTTGATTAACACGACTGTGCTTGTTTCACAGTTTTTGGTTATTGTTTAGCACTGTTAAATAATCCGTGACCATGATCTCTCTCTCTCTCTCTCTCTCTCTCTCTCGATAGATATACAAATATACAATATACATACACACACATACATATTTTTATATATATATATATATATATATATATATATATGTGTGTGTGTGTGTATATATGTATATGTATATATATATATATATATATATATATGTGTGTGTATATGTGTGTGTATATATATATATATATATATATATATATATATATATATATATATGTAATTGTGTGTGTGTCTGTGTGTATATAGGTATATATAGATATATATAGATATAAAATACATATTTTGGAAAATTTGTTTACTCGAACCATCAAAGTAATGGAGAGAGTTTTTTTTTTTTTTTTTTTTTTTGGGTCCCAAAGCACATGCTTGTAGCCAGTGTGACCATCCTCCTCCTCTTAAAAATATTTAGGTGGGGATAGTAAAATTATGCTGAAACAGTTTTATCCTCAACCCTCTCCTAAAGTAGCAATCTCTATCATAAATTAAAAAACTGCCATTGAAAAGCCATTGTACATGTTACCTTTCAATGCAACAGCAAGAGCTGGGAGTATATTTATTGCAGTTCACTATGCCAGCAAACATTAAGTCGCTTAGCCTGATATTAAAATAGTTCTGTTATGCAATGTTGTATCACTTCTCATTCCTTTAAAAAGATAAGGAATATAAACCCTCTCCAAACTGAGCTGAGTAGTTTTATGAGAAGCATAAAACAAATAGAAATTAATGCCACAAAAGAAACTGCAGTTCTCATGGAGAGCAGGGTCTGTCTTATGTTGTTCACCTGTCTTGCAGGGGATATGCTCTCTCAAACTTGAAGACATGTGCTGTTGTGTGATGAAGTAAGTAAATTTAAGAAGCAATAATTAAGGAAGCATAGTTTAACACTGTTACTGTTTGCTATGAAAATATGAACGGTCTTATAATACTGTTTGTTTAACAGACTTAATGCTGTGCCAGCAAAGCTGACCGTTTTACTTGCAGAGTTCATTAACTGTTCTAAGTGCTTTAAATAGCTGTCAATCTGTTTAATTATCTGATTAACATTTTGATGTACTGACTGCAGTGTTATAATGTGTTGTATAATCCACTTTTTTTCTATATACCTCAAACTTCAATTGACTGCTAAAAACCGAAGCCATTTTAGCACAGCACTTCACTTCATTTATTCACGCATTCTTTGCTAACCAGATTAGTTCCCTTAGGCTTAACTATGCACTCACTTTCTTTTATTATTTTTAATAACTTGTAATAAGTATGTAAAATGCATCCACCTGAGCTAAGTCCAGCAGATGGGGTCTCAGTTTAATGTTTAGTCTGATGACACACTCAGGAGTGCAGAACCCCTCTTATGCTGCACTGTAGTGTCAGCAATCTATCTCCCTACTGTGGGAATAGAGCCCATAACTTTCTACACCAGAACAGAGTGCGCTACCTGTTGCCACTTAAACACAACAACATGCTGCAAGCCTGGATACTGTAAAGATTATTCTGCTCCTACTGCATAAAAGTGGTTATCAGTAAATGTTTCTTGCACTCCCTTGTCACACTTGATATATTTTTTTCATTTTGTTTAGGTAAACCTATTTTTGCTGCACCTCATGCCAATGGATAAAGCTGTTCATCTCTTCCTTTCTTCTGAAAAGAATGTGTTAATAACATAGCCTTGATAGTAAGTCCATAGGCAGTAAGATAAATGGCAATAATATATGGGAAGTGGATATCCAGGTGGAATTGCCAGTGTAGGCAGTGCTCAACAAAGTTGTATCACAGCATGTGTTGTGGCTTTAAAATATTGCATTGTAGTCCTGTGGTCTGGTGGCAAAACCATTGATAATTTATATAAAAATGTTGCACCTGTCGTGGTATAAGGATTTCTGTATTTCCTTCTACTGTATATATGAGGACAGTACAATTCTTGTGCTCGTAATTTGGCCCAGTGCCACACATCTGTCTATGCTGACCCATGTACTGTCAATGTGCCTCAGTTGTTTTCTGTTTTGACTCTTTACTAGACTTGTGAATCACCCAGTCATGCTGGCAGTCTGGTGTAACAGTATGTGAAGTAGTATCTCTTACAGGGAAGCAAAGCACAGAGCTGTTGAGTAATGGGAAGAGGAGAATAAAAATGAAAACAAATGATTTTTATGTCCTAGAGATATCAAGACAGATTGAAACCTCATAGCTTATCTGCAGGTAAAATTAAAAGCATCATTTTTTAACACTATATCCAGCAGTAGTGTGTTTGTTTTAGATAATTATAGCCCATGTTCTATTCACATAACTTAAGAATGGAGTACCAAGGGTGGAGTGGCATACCATCCAATCAGAGGGATGTCCAGATATGAGAACTGAACAGTTGACCAGGAATAACTGATGTGCAAACATAACTGAGCAACTTTTCTCCTGCTCTGATGGCAATTTCAGTTGAATGTTGATGCTAACTTGACAGGCTTGGCCCACTGGAATTTGAGGACAAAAGCACCAATAATGGTTACCTCTTTAAATCCTTCATTCTTTAGGATGAGTAATATATGGAGTAGTTTAATATGGCATGTCGTATATGGTCAACACTTTACCCCAAAGTTTGGTTAGTTAAATATAGTACACTTTGTAAGGCTAGTGATAAATCTTTGCGGCTGAAAAATAAATTGCATTCAGTACTGCATTATTTCTACTATATTAGTTTCCTCAAACCAAGCTCTTATTACTCTGTTTTCCATGCTATTTTGTACAGCACACCTGTACTTTGCCTTTTGCTTTTATTTAGTTGATGCAGCCTTGGGCATAGGCCAGCTAGGCGGCTGCATATGGTGCCACTCCTAGCAGGGGCACTTCTCCAGTAATCTGAATGATGTAGGTTGACCAGGTGGGGGCACAAAGTGACGTTGTGGGGGCGCTCTGGTGATGTCTTGCCTAGGGCACCAGCTGACCAAAGGCCAGTCCCGAGTTGATGTAGTCAGGTATGAATTATTCATAGAATTCATAGCCTGGTGTTAACATGTTGATCTATGACTTTCTGTCATTTGCAACTTGTGTATTTTGAAAATAAATTAAATGCACAGTAGAGGAAAAGAATGCCGACCAAATGTCTTCCAGTGAAATTGAGGGATTTTCTCACTTTTGTTAGAGACGTCTTCAGAATACAAACACAGAGTGCTGTACAAACCTTTACATAGCCATATAAACCATGCCATCTAAGTTATGGGACCAAGAAATCATTTGACTAAACACTTAAATGGTACATACCAAATAAAATATACAAAAGAAAAAAACAGGTGCCAAACAAAAAGTGTTCTTAGAGTTTGGCAGACCTCATTTCTAAAACATAGTACATATGATACAACTTCATTTAAACCTGGAGATACCCCAGAATTTATTCTCAATTGTCACAACAGATCTTTGTTTTCAATTATATTTTCCCATTTTCCACCTCGTACTGGATAAGCAACTTGGTCCAACACAAAAGTCATGAACTTTTTGTTTGGTACCTGTTTTTGTGTGTTTTCTGTACATTTTATTTAGTATGTACTTTTAAGTATTTGGTCGCAGGATTTCTTGGTCACATAACTTGGATCACATGTTTTTTATAGTGATTTTTAAGGTTTGTACAGAACTGTGTGTTTGTATTGTGAAGAAAAGTGAGACAAAAGCATTCTTTCACTGGTTGACATTTGATCAGCATTCTTTTCATTGTATGGTTCTTGGTTTTTGATTGATTTCACCATTTATTTGAGCTTAGTTTTGCTTTTGAATTAAATGTTCAAAAGGTCATATGATAATATTAAAACTTCAAGTCTCAGATGCTAAGAAGGTATAAAGAATGACTTCAGTGCAAATCTGATCTTTACATTTGAAAACTATGAAGTAGGTTCTTGTTTTATTTTTTACACACGTATTTATATGTATTTTGGGCTAGAGCAAGTAAGGTGTAGCTAGAACTTTTAGTTCTAGTCAGCTGATATAGATTAATTTTAAAATATTTTAAGGCTGTAGATGAGCTCTCTTGGGACTGTGATGTTATCACAGGGAAGTGATTTACTTACTCCTCTGATGCTTGGAGCTATGCTGCCTGAAGTTTTATGCTCCTTAGAGTGTTATCTTTGACAAACTGGAATAAAGTTAGGGACCAGCTAAAGAATGATCTATGACCCTTATGAGGGTTCCTTCAAAGCACAAGACCTTGACACCAACACTCCTGTCAGAACCCACACTTGTATTCGGGTGTGGGTGTTATGTTTTGTTGGCTAGTATCAGGTAGTTTGGTGATCTACGTGGCTACATAGCACAGTTGGGTTCAGCCCAAGAAATATACATGGAGCCATTAAATGGACTCTGCCATCTAAAACATGAGTCTGGTGCACTGCCAGTTGGGTGATGGACATAAGCAGGATAGACCTCACAATGCATGCATTTAGTAAGGAAGAATAGGCAACAATTTTATTTCTTTAATATACCATAAAGTATTTCACAGAACATGTAGCCTTACCCTACATCTGCGGGCCTGGCAGCCCCCTGATCCCCATTTTTATAAGAGGACTCTGTCCTGGGGAGGAGGGGTGACGCAACCCATCAGCCAGATATTGTGCTTATGGTGCTCTGGTAAGAAATGGTATTTGGAGACCACCCTGGATGGTGTCAGCACTCGTTAAAGCATCTGATACCATGAAAGGAGTATGTTCTTGCTGACTTCAGCTCCACATTTATCACATAATTGCTATAATTTGTGGGTGTCAGCACTCGTTAAAGCATCTGATACCATGAAAGGAGTATGTTCTTGCTGACTTCAGCTCCACATTTATCACATAATTGCTATAATTTGTGAAAGAACCTTCATTTTATGTCTGAAGCTGATGCAATCCGTATGCAATCTGGAGTGCTTCTTGTGCCTAATTATTTCCTGTATGTTCTACTGAAGTATATTTTGTGCTGCATATCACAAGCTTTTGTTTTTTGTCCCAAGTTGTACCTGGAAAAGTTACAATTTAGCTTAGTCTGTAAAATCTAGTAAACAAATAAATTTGTCCATCCATCCCCAACACTTGTAGGAAGAAGAATCTCAAAATCGTTGCATTTATCTGCATCGTATATGAAGTGAGAAACCGTACAAAGAACCCATCAATACTGCTGGCTCGAGTCTCAATTGAGTGCCTTGTAAAAAGTGAGGACTGAATTTGTGAACCATGACATGCTTGACAAATGTCAAAGGTCAATGTAGAGATGAAAGTGAGAGAAGCATGTCAGTTTTGTAAAAGAAGCCAATTTAAAAATGCCTTGTGTATTACTGCATGTTGATGCCTAGCACAGTGCATTTATGTCAGAGGAAAGTCTAGGTGTTTATGGTGACCATGGGTATGCATATAACCAAAAATATACCCTGTAAACTATGGTATGCAAATTGATTTTTAAAGGGGCGACATTTTTACCCGCATCAAGAATATCAAATGGCCAAGCTTCAAACTCATAGATGAAACTAAAACTGGACAAGCGAATCAGAGAGTCAGCAAAGAAGACTTGTCTAGAACAATGCCATGATTGTAGCCTAGGCTTGTTAAGATTTTTAAACAGGACATATAAGAAAACGTTACACGTGTGCACACCCACAAACACACACACACCCATGCATGTGTACATATACACTAAAAAAAGGGGTGGATATTATTGGGTGAGGTAGCAAGTCAGATGTTTAATGTACAGATCAGACATTTGTAGCTACTCATAGGAGGTGCAGTCTGTTCAGCCATGACCCGACAGCTTTGTTCAAGACACCAGGGGAAATTCCTTGCTGTTTAAGGAACAGAGATTTGGATGTTGTATAACTAAACTAACTAAAAATATGTATGTGAAGGAAATCTGTATACACAGGGATGATTACCACCCAGAACTGTGCCCGTTGGGTATCCCTCATTTTTGCATCATATTATTGCTCTGCCCCCCATATTTTTTTCTAGTAAGTAGGAGGATTACAGTCTGTCAGTAATTCTTATTTTTCAGGAAATGCATGCTGATGAAAAACCTGTTCTGTTAACTTTTTAAATGAATTAGGCTTGTGTAAACAAAAAAAAAAATGCACCTGATTTTAAGCGTTTGTCTCCTCTTTATTTTGGGGCTTTTCCAGAATTCTTGAGCAAAGAAATTGAGAGATGCCCAGAATATGTCCGTATGACCCACTGAGCAGCAAGTAAAAAAATTCTCACTTTTTTTTTTTTCTTGGAAACAATTTGTATTTTGCAGACACATTAGAGTCATGATTGTTGCTTGAAAAATACTGAATGAAAATGCTTGTTCGTAATGCTCACAGCAGATATCAGGAGGTTGGTCCTTATCTAAAATAACTTTGATGATGAACCTATTGAACTAATGGGGATTCTGATGGGGTTTTTTTCAGTTTAGTACCATGATGTAAAGTATCACGATTTTGAAGTTTTTCACAGGACCCTAACATATATATTTCACATCCAATTTAGAATGGAATGGACCACCACATAAAACTTGGAATATTAGCTATCATAACTGCAGCATTCTTGGGAGGAGGAACTTGATGGGTTGTGGTCAGATGGCTGGTGAATTACTGATGTCTGTTGCATCTTTATCTGCTCAAATGCTTTTTTTGTTTTCTCTTGTTTGCTCTCTTCGGCAAAGATTGCAATGTTACATGGAATGTTGAGCAAGTTGTGTGGTTCAGGTGGAGCTCAGCAAGAGACATTAGTCAAAATTACAGCTGGATTCATTTGAGAGTCCCTGGATCTATGGGGACTGACTGCTGACGTTAGATGGATGTCATTCTGCCATCTGTGCTCCATATGCAGTCCTGGAAATTTGTACTACCCCACTGCCACTAACGTCCTATGCAGTGAGGTCATTTACATCAGCTGGACAATAGAGTCTGTGGTGATGCAACTATTGATGACTTCAAAGCTTTGTGTAAAGCAAGTCACTAAAGTAAAATTAAATGAAAAGTACCTAATGCAGTATGCAAAAGAGGTTAAAATAGTTAACAGACAATAACAGCATGATGGTAATTTTGAGTTTTCATTGCAGTTCTTCTATCCCTTCTTCTAAACTGCCTCCTAATATTTTTGAAGCCACTGTTTAAATGGTCAGTTCTTTCTAGTTAGCTACCATCTTATGCAAGTAACATCCTCTGTCCATCCCTATTAAAGTGCATAAGATCTACATTTTTCACTTTGTGTGAGCTCTAGCACACTACCCGAGACATTAGATAAGACTCCTCTCTGGAATGTAGCTGCAGCTCCTAGTTGACGTGAAATATTTGGGTTATATTTCTGCAATATCTGACCTTTATATAATATCATGAGTGTTACTTTTGTCTTTGCCGTGTACTTGTCTTCTCCCCCAGGAAGATGGATTGGAAAAAAATCTATTATGAACTGCAGTAAAACACTCTGCCTTTTTTTAATGACTCTGGATTTGTTGCCTGTTTCAACTGTAAAGCGTGACACTAATATGTTGTCCTCTTGGGCAAGTTGTCTTTGTACCCTATTTCTGTGACTGTCACAGCAACCAGATGGTACTCTTCAAGCATGGCTATACATTTGGATAGCTTCTCACTCAAACATTAAGTGCTAATTGTCACTGCCCTTTGTATTCAAACAGTATCACCATTTATTTCCCATTCCCTTTCTTACTATCTCTCTATTTCTATCTCCCCACTTCTAGGATTTAGATTAGTTTTATTAAAGGTTTTCTCTAACTGTTCTACATTATTATTTTTTTTTTTTGGGGGGGGGGCTTTTAAGATGTCTATTATGCTTCTGGTTTCAGTTATGGACAACAACTGATAGTAACGTCGGTTAACACCTGCATCCTTTGAAATGGACCCTCTCCCTTTTTATTGAAACCAAAGCCATGCATCATAACAGATGTTGTCACATTCTGAAATCTGTATTTTGGAGCACACACTGACCTTGGTAATCCCATGTACATGGTAGTGACTTAAAGAAGGTTACCATATGTGCAGTTTGTCTAAGGTCATTCTGCACTTCCAATAACTCCTCCTTCCTTGCTAATATTTTGTCATCGTATAGACTGCATCTAGCTTCCTTCCTGTGTGGATGGTCCAGGATCCTGTGATCTACTGTCCGTTTCCAATCCATGATACCAGGCAGGCACTTCAAATACTCGTCTACTACTGCACTTGTAAAAATCAATTTCCAGGTGGCTTCTCTTCCCCATGACCCCCCCCCCCCCAACCATAGGCTTCCACTATAAAAGTTCCCAGCCCATTCCTTTGCCACCGCAGTTTGTCCCTAGACATTGTTTCCAACTAACATTGCTTTAAAACTCTTGTGTACACTTCTGTTCAACCACCTTCACCCTCCTAGAGCCCGGTGGATGCAGACGTGCAACCTATGAGGTGGGAATAATGTTTTTGTGATCTCTAAGTAAGAGAAGCGGATGTGCACAATTAAGACAGAGGTCTGTAAATATTACAGTACTAAATCTTCCAGAATTACTATGGAAAATTGCTGCTTAGCAACAAATATTGCACAAGTTCTATCATCGCAAACCTACTAATATTGCCTTTATACTTCCACCTGACCAAAGTTCAGAAGTTCCTGTGGTACTTCTATATTATCACAACCACCGTAATGGTAATGCCATCAGGAGCTAAACGGTATCTTTGTAATGACATCGACATCAGGACATTGTGCGAAAAAGAAGGAAAATCGAGATGTTGGAGAACTGAAGCATTTCCTATTAATAAAAACTTGATAAAATATACATATGCACTTCACTGTCAAGCAGCAGTTGTGTTTATAGGTCGGGAAAGGACGCTACCTGGGAAAAGGAATTTGGACGTTATTCCTCTCCCTAGGTGAAAACCAAACTGACAGAAAAATAATTAACACACACGCGTTCTTATGTTACTAGACGTAATTTTGCAGAAACATAAGAAATTGTGCGACTCTGGTGCTTTTCACCTGCTAAGTATTGAACCAAATGTTTGTGTGTAGGGGGAGGGGAGGGTGCGACTTGAGGTTCCAAGACTCCTTTGTTAAAATCTCTCCCCTTAGACTAAATTAAAAAAAAAACTATATGTACCTCTTAAAATGTTTATTAAACACGTTCAGGTACAAAGCTTATTCTACTTTTGCTTATATTTCGCATAATGGAAAAAAAAAACAATAAAAGCATATCTCCCAACTGTCAGAATTTTGCAGAAATTCCCTGATTTTGCTTAATTTTTGTCCTATAAAGTTTAGATTTTCTGTCAAATTCACAAGGATTGTAGCCAGGAAAGAATGCCATATATTAGTGATTCATACCTACTTATTGTTCAGGAAAAAAAATATGTAAACATGTTTATATAAAACGTGTTGCTCTAGTAACCTTTTTGGTGCACCCCCCAAAAAATGTTTCTCTTTGCCCAGAATTCTTCAGTAAACAAGGTGAGAGGTATACAAAAAGTAACTGATATGATGCTTGTAGCCATGCAAGGATTTCAAAAGACAGATGAACGAGGTGATTGGTAACCTCAGACTTGAAGTGATTTAATATTCTGTATCTCATCTCTTGGAGTCCCTGCTATATCTGCACCTCTGCAAAAGGACTGTGGAATTAAAATACTGCAAAACCAATTTCAGAAGCATCTTTTAACAAATAGGTTTTATTTGACCAAGTAAATATTAAGGGGAAACCACAAAACCCAGCGGGTAGGACACCTTCATATGCCAGGACGCTACTTAAAAAGTAAACAAATGACTTGGCATGGGGCAATGTATATTAATATGAAAAATGTAGATTTAAGGCATAGAAGCTGGAAATAGATTGTTTCTGAAATAAGAAAAGAACTTCTTTGTTGGTATCTGTGCTCATAAAATGTTTGTGCACTTTGTTCAGTTTTTTTTTTTTTCAGTTTTTAGGTAACTTATCTGACAAAGCAAAGGGCATAATTCACTTTCCTTTGTTTGTTGCCCTTATTTTTTCCAGTGATTCATAGTATCATAAGGTAGTGAGATGTTACTTGTCACAAGAGGCTAGTTGAATAAGTGATCCTATACCAGCAGGGTTTGGAAAAGTACTAACTAAAGATTATTAAAAAAACAATAGAACAAATGATTATACGTTCTGTTTAAATGATTAATAAGTAATTGTAAGAAGTTTGTACTTTGTTGTGGAGGGTGTGTGTCACTCTAATGGTGCATCTACAGTTCAGCTTTCATACACTTATGACATCAGATTTATTTTTAATCACTGCTGCTAAGCGTTCTCTACCTCCTGTAGACAAGTAAAATATAATTTTATTGTTCAGAGAAGAACCGTTTATGAGGTAGACTGTAGATAATGAAATGTTGCCATGTCTGAACCAGTTCCTCCGGTATTACTTGTGAAAGGCTTAATTTATATTGAGTTCCTTTGTCACTCGGAGAGAAAATAGGCAGCTAAAAGTTTAAAGAATGAAAATGGGTGGCTTTGGAATGGGGTACACACCGAAGCACATTCAATGCCTATAAAATATTTGTCATGTAGTTTGCTCCCTGATGATGATTAAGTGAACCCTTTTTTATTTGTATTATAAAAACATTACTGCTCATTACTCTGTAATGGTTTAGTAAAACTACTGGGCAACGGCAAAAGGCAATTTTGCTGCTCAAAGGGTTAGCGGGGCTTTCTGGTTTTTGATCCCTTTGTAAGGAGGATGCCATTTCTACACTTCATGCACATAACTTATTTGGTTAATAGTAATGAAAGGCAGTTCAACTGTGAAGGGTTGGGAGGGTGGCTTAATGGTTAAGGTGTTTGCCTTACAAACACAAGGTGCAGGGTTTGAGTCTCACAAGGGATAATTGGCTAGGCTTAAAATGGCTCGCAAGGGCAGTTAGCTTAGTATGAACCTATGAACCTATGAACCTATGAACTCATTTCAGTTCAGTAATGAGCCTTAAATGCATCATGGAACATTCAGGACCCCAGAGTGGCAGCCCTCCGAACCATGAGTGCATAAGGGGGCTCTAGCCTGATGGGCTCTTAAATGTTTAGGAAATAAACTACAGCATGGTGTGTGGGTTGTGCTGCTTTTACTTAAGTGTGATGTGGATAACAAGGCCATAAATGCAATGAGTAATTCCACCTCTATGATTAAGACCAGCATGCTGTAATTCAGCTATATTTTATTGCAGCTATTCTTTCTGTTCGTTGGTGAGCTATGAACATCAAAGTTCCCCAGTGCAATTTATTCCGGTTTAAGCACGTGGCAGGCTTCTGTCCCTCTACATTTTGTCATCCCTCTCTAGTCATGCACAAGTGTATTTAGTATTGGCACTCTTTAGGGACTCATTTTGATGAATGTTTTGCTAACTTAATTCTTCCTTAAAATTAAGTAATCCACTTCTCATTTTGTGCTTTTTCATTGAAGTACATGTTTCTTCATGTGAAGCAGTAGTCTCTCACAAGTGAGAGACCACACACACACACACACACACACACACACACACACACACACACACACACACACACACACACACACACACAGCTTCATCTGACTGCCTGTAGCTGCTGAGCTTCTGAATGTTCACCGCTAACTGCACTTTGATCATACAGGTGGCCCCATAAATGCCAAATGAAAACAGTGACCCACTGGCCCATGGAACATGGCAGTATCAACTCTAAGCAGTTCATCAATTTGGCGGTGCAATTTGCTAAGTCTTTTCTGAAGAGCTTATGCTATATTTACTGCCATTCTTTGCTCATGTGCCCCAGTCTAAGGTGAACAGATCTCCCTTACTGGGGCTTTAAAATGATGGATGCTGTTGTCTGAAGGAATTGTCAGAAAGTATTCCAACGTATGAGCTAGAAACAGTAAGCGGATTACTACATGTCCTGCACTTACTACCAAAGCTGAGAATTACTTGCCTAACAGTTTGAGCTGGAAACAATTAACAGTTGTTGTATGCCCTGTATCTCTGCAAGCAATTCACAGCTTTTGTGATAACAATTTACCTAGAAAAAATCCAACCCTGTATATTAAGTGCTCATGTCTTCTGAGCACAGGTGCAGATAGGATCAGACCTCTCAACCAATCGGGAACAAATTTCAACAGAATCAGGGATAAGTCATGAAAAAATCAGGGACAATCAGGGACCCTCTTAAAATATTAGTGCTATTAACTTGAAACATTGGCAGAATCAGAGCATATGAATTAATAAACACTTTCTGAAGTAAAAAGTCTATAACTCTTAATTATTGTCATTATTCATCAAGTGTAATTCACCACCTTTCCTCCAAAAGTCACTAGTTTTAGGAGGGATTAAGGGGGACAGAGCTAAAATTTGAGTCAAAATCAGGGACGTCCATGAAAATCAGGGACAGTTGAGAGGTACGGACAGGATTTTTGTGACTGTATACAAGCTTTCAGAGTGGTATCCACATCCCCCCCTTTAAAAACACACATCTGATTTGTACTCCAAAATTCTTTTTGTTACTTCCCCTTAAAATAGTTGCTACTTATGTAAAGTATAAAAGTCAAAGCACAGAATATGCAGCATTAATTGTACAGATGACAGAACATAAATCACTGTAGGCACAGTTGCCTTCTTTGCCTGTTCCCTTTTTGTTGTTACTTGTGCATTAGCAGCCTGAACATTTTTCTGTTCCATTGTGCTGAGAAAACTATTATCTCATTTAAAACATTAATTTGTACACCATGGCTTCACTACGGTTATGCTGTTGCAGGATTCCATTTGTTAGCTTTGTTTCACACAGGTGTCCATCTCTTACCAAGAAGGACAAAATTATGTAAAATTAAAATTACCTTAACTTGACTGTATGGTACCTGCTCATGGAAGTTCAGTGCATTACTTTTGAAAAATGTGCTAATCGGTCTGAAGTTATGACTTACATTTATTCATGCAGCAAAAGTAAATGCAACACACGAGGCATGTATATGTCTGGAGGTACGTGCACAGCCTGCCCATGTTTTATTGCTTTTAATTAACTGATCCTAACATGTCTGTTTCAGTAATTAAACAGAAATGTTTGTTTTATTCCTCTTAAGTGACTCAAAGGAATGAATACTTGTTGGCTCTTGTGAAGACAGTTTAGTTTTGTCAGGGCCTGTCTGACCTACCTTAAGGCTTTCCTCGCTCCCATCTGTGCATTTTCACTGCTATGGTTCTTGCGTAGCCAACCACCATAGCAGAAAATCCGTGGTCTGTCTGGTCAATCCAAATGTTGCAGAGAGATGCTGACTCCAAGCCCACCAACTAAAACTTCAGTCCAAAAAATCAAGAAAAGTACTTGGCCTACCAAGTAAAATGTAACTGGCTTTTTTTTTCAGGAAGCCAGCTGTGTTCTGGAGCACACTGTTGAGGACTTCATCCCCGTACACTCCCCTTAGCTAAATACACTATCTTCATGGTTGTACAGAAAAAAAAAAAAAAAAAAAGAAACGCACTGCAAGGGTGAAAATAGTAGTCCTAAAAAGATCGATCTTGCAGTTGATTTTGTTTAATCGAAAATGTCATAGGAAGGTCATGTCAAGGAAGTGGGATCAGGGAGAAAGACAGAGTGAATAGCCAGCCAGTTAGTTGGCAACCATATAGGATAACCATGGGCAGCAGTCTCTTTGCCAATATCTTTTCCTCGTGTGACACATTCCACCTTCCATTTTTTTATAGTTACCACTGAACTGCCTCTGCTGACCTTTGCTCCATCATTGACTATGGCCCTGAACTGCCTCTGCTGACCTTTGCTCCATCATTGACTATGGCAATGTGTTCTGGGCCATCATCTCCCCTTCTTGTGAACCAATCTGTTAACCAAATTCAACCATTTTTCCTTTCTTATTCCTCTTCATATACTACCTATGTCCTTTTTGTCTTCCACTCTCATTCCACCTGCTCTCTTACAATACTGTATTTTATAGCAGATCTCCTCTTTTTCTTCTGCCTTCCAGTGGATGTATGCCACGTTTATGAGAATCCTTCATAGCCACGCCTCACCATTTAGTCAGTCTGTACTCTAGAGTTAATATACAGGAAGGAAAGAGTCCATAATGTGCCTAGCAGTCCAGATGTAGCACAATAAGGTAACAATATGTGTTATTCTGTCCCTGCCAGCACTACAGAGCTCACATCTATTTAATGCTGACCTTCATTAAACCTTTTCACACTGTACTGCATGATGCAACTTAGGGTTAATTACTGCCCCTACACATTTACCATCTTTGCTCTCCATAGCTTCACCATCCTAACCTGCACGTTTTGCATGCCTCTCCAACATACCCTTGCAGTTCTGAGCATTTATCTAATCACCCTTCAACTTACACCAGGTCTCACTGAAAATGGTCCTATTGTCAAGTGTGCACTTACCCAGCCTTTTGGTCATCAGTGGGTAGAGTGTTTGTTTTTTACACCCACAGTGTGATATGACACACTTGCAAAGGTGTTTTGGTTCCAATACCAATCCTCACTGGTTACTGATGATTTGTCATTTGACCATGTCTAAACATGGAAAGTTTACAACAGGAGGCTTTCATTGAGGAGTGTGTCTTGAGTGTGTGTCTTGAGTGTGTGTGTGTCTTGAGTGTGTGTGTGTGTGTCTTGAGTGTGTGTGTGTGTGTGTGTCTTGAGTGTGTGTGTGTGTCTTGAGTGTGTGTGTGTGTGTCTTGAGTGTGTGTGTGTGTGTCTTGAGTGTGTGTGTGTGTGTGTGTCTTGAGTGTGTGTGTGTGTGTGTCTTGAGTGTGTGTGTGTGTGTGTCTTGAGTGCGTGTGTCTTGAGTGCGTGTGTCTTGAGTGCGTGTGTGTGTGTCTTGAGTGTGTGTGTGTGTGTGTGTGTGATTATTTGTCATTTGACCATGTCTAAACATGGAAAGTTTACAACAGGAGGCTTTCATTGAGGTGTGTGTGTGTGTGTGTGTGTGTGTGTGTGTGTGTGTGTGTGTGTGTGTGTGTGTGTGTGTGTGTGTGTGTGTGTGTGTGTGTGTGTGTGTGTGTGTGTGTGTGTGTGTCTCAGTAGCTACATTGGCACAGAGGAAAAGCTTTAAAAATACAAATAAGCCATTATGGCTTTTTTTAAATGTATTTTATTTATTTTTTTATTCCAAGTAGAGACATGGCCAGAAAGGTCATTCATGGGCATCCTGAACTGGAAAAGATGGCAATAGGATACTCCTGTTCTGTATTTAACTAATGTATATGTATCGTGGGTGATGTGTAGCTCACTCGCTCTTTCTTACTTACCGTATCTCTTCTCTTAATGTTTCTTGAAATAGCTTTCTGTAACTGGCCTACTTACAAAGAATCGGCCTGCTCAATGGAGTGATTTTTCTTAACATGCACTATGAAGTGCAACGGACATCACTGAATCAAAACACTGAGCTTTTTATTTACTTATCATTTGCTAACCACGTAAGTGAAATGATCATCCATCTGAGGGCCTTTTGCTGCCATGACCTGGTCAAATTAGTCAGGGACAATAGATGTAAACATTTATCCTTCCACAAACATAATGCAGAAGTTGGGTTGCAAGTAAATCTGTGTTGATCAGTTTACAAAGCAAGTTGTTTTTAAAGATGCACCAATACAGCTTTCCCCACTGTTCACAGAGCTCTGTACTTGTCCATGGCCTGATCTGCCCCTGAAGATGTTATTAGCAAAGCTGTTTCATTGCCAAGATATTGAAACAGAAGAACACTGTCCTATTGCTGGCAGAAATCAGATCCAAAAGCAAATGGCTGCATTTCTGCAAGCTCTGTTTTAGTTTCACAGAATTGTCCTTTCAAAACTAGAGATGTATATTATATTACATTAACAGATTCTAATGTCAGAGTTAGTCATGAGAACATGAGTCAGCAATGCACCAGAGTGTCCCTTATCCTTAAAAAAAATAAATAAATAAATAAAATAAGTAAACAAACAGGTCACTAGATTTGACAGAAAGCTGTGTACAGATAATGGGGAAAAATATTTATGATATCCTGGTCTTACTCCTGTAGTATAGAAATTTACTTGTGCACAGACATTTTCCTAAATGACATTCTCTGCATTATAAACACTCAACTAGTTTTTACTGCCTTGTTTTACTGACCCAGGTCATGTCTGGAAATGGTCTTGCACCAGTCACTTGATCCATTTATAAAATCTAATGTTTTTTTTTTTTCTTTACTCTGAGTGTCAGTATTACATTATTGCTTTGAGATGGAATAAATTATAAATTAAGAAAGAACACCATAACAACAAAAGCAGTTGTCCCTGTCTCATCATGATGCACTTTTGTCTTTGTCAGGATGACTATAAGGCTGTGAGTTCAGTCTCCACATCAGGCACTTAAGTTATGATTACATTATCATCAGTACTAATCAAAAGAAGTGGGCACTAAAATCCTAATAGGTAGAGACCAGTCTGATGATGATTCCATACAAGGTGATGTCCACTCTCTCAGCCTCAGCTCAGTGTATTAAATCAATCTTCTACTGTTACAGTCATCTTTCTTTGAGAAATCCCTGCCAAACTACCTACTGTTTACATTTCCGAAATCAGAACTGTTCACTTCCCATTTCAGCTTCTCTGTCTCCTAGCACTAACTTTTAAGTAGCTGTCTTAACTAATTGGAAAATGCAGTGCCATTTCAAAACTGTGTATTAAATCAATCTTCTACTGTTACAGTCATCTTTCTTTGAGAAATCCCTGCCAAACTACCTACTGTTTACATTTCCGAAATCAGAACTGTTCACTTCCCATTTCAGCTTCTCTGTCTCCTAGCACTAACTTTTAAGTAGCTGTCTTAACTAATTGGAAAATGCAGTGCCATTTCAAAACTGGCCCAAGTTATGATAACATACAGCTAGCTAATACTTGCA